>NW_026780711.1:0-27863 GCF_030144855.1 Hypanus sabinus | reverse complement strand
TATAGTTGGTTCAATCGATGGTGATACCCAAACATGTGCCTTTGATTATCAAGGCGAGTGTAACACGAAAAGATCACAAAATGTCTGTTTGAAGTAAAGTCAAAATATATTGAAAAAATCTGAATGAGCTGAAATATATACTCTATATATAGTACAATATATATCTTCAAAAATACCCACCACCTGGTCCAAGCCATCTTCTCGCAGCTTCACTCTAGGGGAAACAGGTACAGAAGCTTCAATATGCCCCTTCTCCTTTCAGTAAAAATGTTTTTCTCGAGCTTAGTGGCTAACCCACGCGTCATGGTAGGAGCTCAACTTGGTTGTCCGAGCCTACCTAAGTCGTACGCCATTCAGAACATGCAACAGATAGAGGAAGTTTGTCTACTTTGTCACTCCCTGCTACAACAATCTTAAGGAACCGTGCTCTGAAGCACATCAGCTATTCTCACATAACTATATTCAGTGGAAAAGAATTAAGTCTCAATATCCTGAAAGAGCTCATGTCCTGAAAAATCGAGAAAATCGAGAAATCTGAATGGACAGTCTTGCAATTGCTCCCAATTCTCACGCCGATCCTCGCAATCTAGGAAATCCAAGTACATTCGGTTGTCTTGCCAATGAACATCTACGTAATTCTGCGGAGCAACAAATATGGATACAAAAAAAAGTATTTTAAAGCCGGTGTTGTGTCTGTTTTGTATTCCGTGAGTTGCACTATCCCAGAATAACTGAAGGATAGTTGATCATTGAACAAAAGGAAAGGTGTGCTCCTTAATGAGCTTCTTGCTATTGTAGTGACAGCATACACAGTATGTGGCAGGCCCAGCGGGCATTCTAGTCAATGGTAAACGCCTGCCCTGTGAAGCAGAAGACTGGACAATGGTCGTGCCATTAATACCAAGGAGAAATAAACCTCTGTGTAAATCAAAATATCTGTTTGAAATTAAAAAGAAATCCATTGAAAAACGAAACTGAATGAATTACAATATATACAGAAGCAAAATCTATAACCAATAAACAACACTATTTGGATCAAGCCATTTCCTTGCAGCTACCATCGCACAGGACGTACAGAGGCCTGAGGTCACCTGCCAGCAAGTTAAAGAAAAGCAATTCCCTTAGGATCATGCTGTACTTGAACCAACTGACACAACCATAATCACTAGCTCAGTAGGGCAACTCTGGCTACCTGGTAAACACAAGAGACACAGGACGTCTAGAACAAACCACACCAAATGTTACAGGATCTCAGCAAGTCAGGCAGCATCTAGGGATCGAAATAATCAATCGGCGTTTCAAATAGAGACACTTCAGCGGGACTGACTACTTTGATCACTTTGTATTAAAATTGATTTTGTTTTATTTTGTTCTAATTGTGTTATGGCAATTATGCTCTTATTTTTAATGTTTGCATAAACTTTATAGTTTTTTCTTGTGAATGTTCCTTATATGCTGATACATGTCGGTAATGCTGCTGTAAGTATTTTTAACTGCACCTCTGCATTTATGTACTTGCACATATGACGATGAATATAACTTTGACATGAATTTGGTAGTCAACAATAAAGTTTAGGATGGCATAAAAGACCCCATGCAACAAAATGAAAGTTTTACAGGAAATTCTCCAATGATGGAGGCTGAACTATTCAATGTTCAACTGATTATCTTTATCTACAAAGGAGGAGTCTGCAGAACGTACGATGTATGGATATGAACTGGGTGCTCGACGCCCAGTTACAGTACCGTGGCGCTCAATGTTAATGTGCAGTTGTTAGTAAACAAGACTGAGGATGTCAGAGTAAGAATGCATTATCAGTCAGACCTGGCGTTTTGCTATGTCCCTTGTTTCACAGAAACAGGGCTCACTCCAACTCTCCTGACACAGTGGACCAGATCAATGGTTTATTACATGGACCAGACGGCAGCACCGGGGATAGGAAAAAGCGCCAAAGTCTTTTTCATGATAAAGTAGTGGCGGCACACAGTCATCTCCCATTCCTGCTTCCCGAAACTGCAACAACTGATGGTGAAGTGACCATATAAACCATATAACCATATAACAATTACAGCACGGAAACAGGCCATCTCGGCTCTTCTAGTCCGTGCCGAAGGCTTACTCTCACCTAGTCCCACTAGCCCGGACACAGCCCATAACCCTCCATTGCTTTCCTGCCCAAAACCTATCCAATTTTACTTTAAATTACAATAGCGAAACTGCTTATACCGCATCTACTGGAAGCTACCACTCTCTGAGTAAAGACATTTCACCTCGTGTTACTCTTAAACTTTTGCCCACTAACTCTCAACTGATGTCCTCTTGTTTGAATCTCCACTACTCTCAATGGAAAAAGCCTATCCACGTCAGCTCTATCAATCGCCCTCATAATTTTAAATACCTCTATCAAGTCCCCCCTCAACGTTCTACGCTCCAAGGAATAAAGACAGAACTTGTTCAATCTTTTCCTGTAACTTAGGTACTGAAACACAAGTAACATTCTAGTAAATCTTCTCTGTACTCTCTCTATTTTGTCGATATCTTTCCTATAATTTGGTGACCAAAACTGTACACAATACTCCAAATTCGGACTTATCAATCCCTTGTACAACTTTAACATTACATCCCAACTCCTATACTCAATGCTCTGATTTATAAAGGCCAACATACCAAAAGCTTTCTTCACCAACCAATCCACATGAGATTCCGCCTTCAAGGAACTATGCACCATTATTCCTTGGTCACTCTGTTCTACTGCATTCTTCAATGCCCTACCAATTACCATGTATGTCCTTTTGGATTATTCCTACCAAAATGTAGCACCTCACACTTATCAGCATTAAACACCATCCGCTGTTGTTCAGTCCACTCTTCTAACTGGCCTAAATCTCTCTTCAAGCTTTGAAAACCTACTTCATTATCCACAACGCCACCTACCTTACTATCATCTGCATACTTACTAGTCCAATTTCCCACCCCATCATGCAGATCATTAATGTAAATGACAAACAACATTGGACCCAGTACAGATCCCTGAGGAAAGCACTAGTCACCGGCCTCCAACCTGACAAACAGTTATCCACCACTACTCTCTGGCATCTCCCATCCAGCCACTGTTAAATTCATTACTACTTCAATATTAATACCTAACCATTGAACCTTCCTAACTAAACTTCCGTGCGGAACCTTGTCAAAGTCCTTACTGAAGTCCATATAGACTACATCCACAGCTTTACACTCGTCAACTTCCCTCGTAACCTCTTCAAAAAATTCAATAAGATTTGTCAAACATGACCTTCCACGCATAAATCCATGCTGATTGTTCCTAGTCAGACCCCGTCTATCCAGATAAATATATATGCCATCTCTAAGAATACTTTCCATTAATTTACACGCCACTGAGGTCAAACTGACAAGTCTATAATTGTTCGGTTTACTTTTAGAACCTTTTTTAAAAAATGGAACCACATGAGCAATACGCTAATTCTCCGGCACCATCCCCGTTTCGAATGGCATTTGGAATATTTCTGTCGGAGCCCCTGCTATTTCTACACTAACTTCCCTCAAGGTCCTAGGGCGTATCCTGTCAGAACCCGTAGATTTATCCACTTTATATTCCTTAAAAGCGCCAGTACTTCCTCCTCTTTAATCGTCATAGCTTCCATAACTTCCCTACTGGTTTCCCTTACCTTACTCAATCCAATATCCTTCTCCTTAGTGAATACCGAAGAAAAGAAATTGCTCAAAATCTCCCCCATCTATTTCGGTTCCACACATAGCTGTCCACTCTGATTCTCTAAGGGACCAATGTTATCCCTCACGATCCTTTTACGATTAATATAACTGTAGAAACCCTTTGGATTTATTTTCACATTCCTTGCCAAAGCAACTTCGTATCTTCTTTTAGCTTTTCTAATTTCTTTCTTAAGTTTCTTCTTACATTCTTTATATTCCACGAGCACCTTATTTACTCCATGCTGCCTAGATTAATTGTAGATATCTCTCTTTTTCCTAACCAATTTTCCAATATCCCTCTCTCAAAATTTTACCTTTTCCTTTCAACCTAACAGGAAAATAAAAATTCTGTCCCCTCAAAATTTCACCTTCAAATGACCTCCATTTCTCTATTACATCCTTCATATAAAACAAATTGTCCCAATATAGTCCTTTGAACGGCACTGAACTGCAGCAGGTATATAGATTATCAGCTGCCAGCGGCAGCGGTGGTGGAGGCAGAAACGATAGAGGTTTTAAGAGACGCCTGGATGGATACATGGAGCTTCGAAAAATAGAGTGCCATGTGTAAGACTAGGAAGTTCTAAGGTAAGTACATGTCCGGCACAGCTTTGTGGGCTGAAGGGCCTATATTCTACTGTAGGTTTTCTATGTTTCTAGTACCAAATCGTCTGGTCCACTGCACATTATATGCTCGGATAACAAGGAAAAAAGCTGAATATTCTCGAGAATTTATTAATGTTACAAAGCTGTTGGAAGGTTCACCAATAGTAAGGACCCTACGACGCAGAGTCGGTCTGATAACACAACGGTGTTAAACCACTGGTAAAGAAGGACATGAAAACACTGGATAGAGGAATCGAATTCGGGGTAATTGTAAATAGAAGAAAAAAATCTAATGATTCTCCCTGGTAAACTGATCAAGGACAAAATAAAGGTTCAAATCTAGGGTAAATCGTCTTTGGCTCATTGTGAACTGAGATTTCCCTCTGCTGTTGCTGCTAGCCTCAAATATTTTCTCCAGCATGTTGTATGTTGCTTCACATTCTAATTCTTCAGTCTTCTGTGTCTATCAAATTGGCAAGATGCTGGAAGGATTATGCATCCTGAATACTTTTGGGCAAGTTTTATGGATTATGGGCCGCAGATCCTGAAAATCACCATGCAATTTCATGTTTTTGAAATCGCCTGTATTTGTTATTTCAATTCACAATTCAAGTAGGAATAAATGATGCCAAGATTACGAAGGCATTTTTGTTGGTCCACAAAGCAATCAGGTCATCAATAACAGGAAAATCTTGAACCGTGATTCATTTGTTTCACATTCTTTCTACTTTCTAATATTCAATTACTATCATTCTCCTGACTTCGTACAATTCACACACAACAATGCTGGAGGAACTCAACAGCCCAGGCAACGTCTATGGAAAAGAGTAAACTGTCAACGTTTCGTATTGAGACCCTTCATCAGAACATGCCTAAAACGTCGACTGTTTACTCCTTTCCATAGATGCTGCCTGATCTGCCGAGTTCTTCTAGTATTGTATGTGTGCTACCTTTGAATTACAGCATCTACAAATTTTCCCGTGTTTGTGATGCACAAATATAGTGTGGTACTTGTAGAGAATGTGCCGTGCACCTGTGCTTGTCTGACAAGATCTCCCTATAACAAAAGCAGACTCCGTTGACAAGGTAAGCCAAAATTATATCCATAACAATGCAATTAGGGGTTATTGCACCATGTTGTGAGGCATCTTGGTACTAAAATATTGAAGAATGCAAAGTCGTATTTGTAGAGTTATTAACGGTCAGTTTTCTATCAGCCCAGGTCTCAAGGGCATGCCATAACAAAATTGAGCTGATTCCATCGCTTACTTAAAGAGGAAATGATCAAGTTACTCCACATACAGTGATGTTGCGATTGTGCCCAAAGCTTCTGGGAAAGAGCATCTCCAGAGGTATCACTGTCTACCTGCTGTCGATGGCGGTAAGAGATTTACTGATTATCATCACGTCTGTGATGTCAGTCCCGATTGTCACAGCACTTATCAGTCCAAAAAATTGATCATTATCTTGGGAGCATTCTGAATTTCACCGGAAGCGAACGCATTCGGAGACTGCTCCTGGGTGACAGTGATGTTCACCTTTGATCGCTATGTCGCTATTTGCTGCCAAAAGTTTAAAAGGAAATACCGCACCGAGCGAACGAAGAGTTCGGAAGAGTTAGTGCACTGACCTGCTTTAAATGCATTAATGGGATTTATATATGGACCTTCACGTGAAATCGAACCCATTAAAATGCCTAATTAAGTCAGCAGACTATACCTCATCTGGCTGGTTAATATTTAACAAGTTGGATAACATTTTGTCGCCTTTTCTGTCATTCGTTTTAATTTTACTGCTCTACTTGCTAGCCATCAGAAACATAAAGGCACAGGCAACGACGGAGACTGATACAGTTTGTTGGCGTCAACAGCGTCACCTGCCAGTCAGTATTGAACTCAAAGTGGGACTGCCTTGGGCACTCCATCTGCCGATTTTTCCCTCGGCGTTTACTTCCGCATTCTTCCCCGTGAGAGGGCATTGCCGCAAAGCAGCGGAGGTTTGAGAAAAGAGATTTGCTTCTCCTACATCAGCAGCCAACCACGGCTAACGATTTCTATCTAAGTGAGGAGACTGCTTTTAAGCTGCCAGTAGCTAGCCATGACCACTGACTCTCAGTGGAAATTATTCTGCCGTGCTTCGCAGCTGGGACAAACGTGAAGGCCAGAAGATGGACTTGCTCGTCAGAGGCTATTTCAGGCCCACGTCATTTGGAGCAATTATTAAGTAGTGGGAGATTGCTGCATTACCCCTCCACACTACACCGGCTATCACAGGAGAACCCAACCTTAAATGCATGGATGGAAATTACAACGCACATTTACAAAATGGAGAAGATAACAGCATTTTTTAATCATATGTTAGCAATTCAATGTACTCAGCGAAAAGAATTAGCTTCACATCTAACGTCGATATCAGCTACACTGGAAGATCGAGGACTCTCAATGGAGTCCTGGCGAATGAACAAATACGAAATTCTACTGAGCAATAAATCAGGATGTAAGAAGTATTAGTTAAAAAAAATGCACATTTTTCGTATTCCGTGAGCTGCAGGAACCCACATAAAAATTACCAGTAGTTTATCCTTGGATCCATCTGTGAGCAGAAGAAAAGATCTGCTGTTTAACAAGCCTTCTGCTGAATCCGTGGAGTGATAGTAGACATCTGGCTGGTTCAGCCGGCATTCCCGTCTACGGGAACATCCCGGCCTGGTAAACTGTAGACTGGGCTATGGGACGACCATTAATCCCAAGTGGAATCCTCTGTGGAATCAAAATAGCTGTTATAAATAACACTAATGTTCATTCAAAAATAGAAATGAATGAATTACGAGTTATAAAGGGACAACATCTATCCCGAAAGAACAGACCATTTGCTCCACCCTATTTTCTTGCAGCTACAATGCAGCATATGTACACACAAGCCCGATTTCTTCTGACACCAGTTTCAAGGACATCTACTTCCCTTCAACTATTTATTTCTTGAACCAACCGGCACATCCATAATTACTATAGTTTAACAGCACTATGACCACTTTCAACTGTTATATTTTCATTGGAGCACATCTCATCTCATTATATCCAATGTGCATGTTACTTTCCAATGCCTAAGCATCATACCCCTTTTACAGTGGGCTACAAATATACATCCTCCATTATATCCGCCAAGTAAGTACACCATGGCAGACTGAAGAAGTGATAGATAGGAGCTACAGTCACCACAAAGTTGCAAGAGATATGTTATTGCCTCTCTGTCAGGAGGAAAGAAGGGAATGAGCTGCCGTTGCAGGGTACCTATGAACAACAATCTCAAGTGCAGAGTACCTATGTACAATATTTCTACTATTTTGAACAATGTTGAGGGGAGTGAACTACCAATGGGGTGTCGTGGTGACTGAGACTGTAACACTGAATCTGGTGCTGTAGTTCAGAAAAAAAGAGTGGTTAGGGCGACTACAGTGGCGCGGCCGTTTTTTCTGTAGATCTGCAGAGAAAATTGACAGGGGGTAATTCATTTAACAACTACACATTGCATGGTCTCATTCCGTGCTGCGAGTCCAGCGGAACTGTTTGGCATCCTGGTTGCTAATTTATGTATTCCCAATAATGTCTGCTTGGTTGGTAAGGTCGGATGAGATTGCTGAGTTTTTGAAACGTTGTGACGACGGGCGCTCTCTGCCTGCAGAGCTATAGCTGCTCGTCTGCTATAGTGCCTCTTCCTTTTTGTTCTGTAAGTGCCTGCTCTACTATTGGTCGGTCGGACCTCACCCACCCTGCAAGAATCTTGAAAGAACACGCCATCAGGACTACTTCTATTTAACCCCCCCCCCCCTCGCCGATGACACGTAACCGCCATCTTGAGGCGGTACTGCACACGTTGGGTATCATTGAGGTCAAGGAACCCGTTGGAGAAGGTGAGCATAATATGATAGAATTCGCACAGCAATTTATGATAGAGCAGCTAAATACATCATTATTACAGTGGAATTTTCAGAGGAATGAGAAAGGAGATGGCCAAAATACATTCGAAGGGGACATTAGCAGGGAGGACGGCAGAGCGGTAATGGCTGGCGATTCTGTCAGCCATTCGGAAGCTGCAGGATTAATGCATACCAAAGATGAAGAATTTTTCTGAAGTCAGGTTGACGTAAGTATGGCTGACAAAGGAGAAGGTATTTATTACAATAAAATTATTGGGAATTGAGAGCATTGGGAACCTTTTAAAAAGCAACCGAATGGAACTAAGGACGAGATGGAACACGACGGCAACCGAGTTGATGATATTAAAGTGTTGAGAGAACGAGAGAGTTAACATCAGACCGCTAGAAAATGATGCTTGACAGGTAGTAATGGGGAACAAGGAAATGGCGGATGAACCGAATAGGTATATTGCATTCGTCTTCACTGCGGAAACACGAGCAGTATGCCAGAAGTTCGAGAGGGTCAAGGGGTAGAAGCGAGTAAAGTTGCCATTACAGGAGCAGGGCTAGAGAACCTGAAAGGTTTGTAGCTGGATATGTCACCTGGAACAGATGGTCTACGCCGCAGTTTTATGAAGAAGGTGGCTGAAAAGTTTTCAGTGTCATTAGAAATAATCTTTCAAGAATCAATAGATTTTGTTATGGATCCAGAGCACTGAAAAACTGGAAATGCCACTCGACTCTTCAAGATGGGAGAGATGCAGAGGAATAGAGAATATAGACTAATTAGTCGTACCCTACTTCTTGGGAAGTTATTGGTGTCAATGATATGGTTTCAATTGACGAGTAAAGATGTGGTTTTCAGTCGATTGCTAAAGATGTGGTTTCAGGGTACTTGGAGGCACGAGACACAATAGGGCGAAGTCATGGCAAATCTTGCTGACAAACCTCATCGGAATTACTCTTTAAAAAGTAGCAAGCAAGTTACACAGAGGAGAATCGGTGGACGCTGTGCATTTTCGATTTTTAGATGGCCTTCGGCAAGCTGCAACACGTGAGTTTCATGGTTAAGAAACCACGATATACAGGAAAGCTGCTAGCATAAGTAAAGCATTGTCTAATTGGTAAGAGACAAAGAGTGGGAATAAACAATGCCTTTTCATATTGGCTTTCGGTGAATTGTGGCATTGCAGAGGGTGCGTATTATGACCGCTTCCCTTTATGGTATATGCCAATGAATTGGATGAAGAAATTGATGGCTTTGGGGCCGGTCTTCCGGATGGTACTAGCATAGGTAAAGGGGCACGCAATACAGAACGACTTAAACAAATTAGGAAAATCGGCAAAGAGGTAGCAGATGGAATACATAGTCGGGAGGTGCATTGTGATGCCCCTTGGTAGATGAAAAACTGAAGATATTTTTCAAATGGAGAAAAAAATTAAAATCTGAGGTGCAAATGGAATTCGGAATCCTCGTGCAGGATTCCACAGAGGGTCATTTGTATGTTTAATCAGTGATGAGGAAGGCAAATGCAAAGCTAGCACTCATTTTGAGGATTCGAATACTATATAAAATCAAGGACGTAATGTTAAGGCTTTAACGGGCACTTGTCAGGCCTCATTTAGAACATTCTGAGCAGGTTTGGGCCCATTATCATGGATATAATCTGATTTTGGTGAGGGTCCAACGGAGGTTCACTAAATGATCCCCGCAATGAACGGCTTATCACACGAAGAATGATTGATGACTCTGTGCCTAAAATCACTCAAATTAAGAAGAATAAAGTGGGATCTCATTCAAACCTGTAGAACATTCGAAAGACTCGTTAGCGCAGATTTGGAGAGGGTGTTTCCCATGCTGCATAAGTCTACGACCAGATGACACAGCTTCCGATTGGAGTGACGTCAATTTCTAACGGAGATGAGTGATAAATCTATGGAATCCGTAGCCACCGACGATTATGTAGTCAAATCATTGGATATAGTTAATGCAGATGTCGATAGATTCTTGATTAGTCAGGACATGGGTGTTACGGGGAGAAGGCAGGAGATTGGAGCTGAGGGAGAAAAGCTCAACCATGAGGAAATAGCGCAGTAGGCTCGATGAGTCAAATGTTCTATTTCTACTCCTGTATTTTATTGTCTTATTCGTTTACGGTCATAAGACCGTATTTACTTTTCCTGGATGAATCGAAGCAGGATAATACATTATACACAATTATTCGTCAAAACAGCTGCGTCAAGTTGCTGAATGCAAATTAATGCAAATAGCATACAAAAACAATAATAATTTCTTGTACACTCTCTGGTGACGTGCGCCAGGTATAAATATACCAATATGTGAATGCAGAGCATTGTACTATTTCCCAAAAGCATTCAACAGCAATGCATGCTGTTTCACGTAGCACGGGTTTGCTCATTTATTACTCCATCATTGCAACTGTCGGCATTCCAGGTAAAGTATTTGTGTTCATTATCTATACGCAAAATACTCTGTAACGTTTTATTCAGCAGACTTTGCCGATGTTGTTATTCTCTGTCAATTGCGATAGTACATAAACAGTGCAAAAAAAAGGAATAATGAAGCCGTGTTCATGGACTGTACAGACAGCTGATAGCAGAGGGGATCAAACTATTTCAGAATCATGGCGAGTGTGTCCTCTGGATGCTGTGCGATCTCCCACTCAACCCCACGGTAGTGGGGACAACAGATCAGTATAGTATACATCAAAGAGGATCACCATAATGTCCTGGATGGTGAAGGTCCTTAGTGATGGATTCTGTTTTGTTGTGGCACCAGTGCTTGAAGATATATTCGACGGTGGTTTTGCTCAGGATGGAGCTGAGACAATCCAGAGCTCTCTGCGGCATCCTGCTTTGGAGACGCCATTCCTGGGCGCGATGCAATGAAATGGAACCTTCCCCACTGTATATCTGCAGAAGTAACCCTATTAGTTGGAGCAACACTAACAAGACGCTGGGGAATCTCAGCAGCCCAGACAGCAGCAATGAAAAAAAAGGACAGTCGATGTTTCTGGCCGAAAGACTTCGGCAGGACTAACAAGGACTCAGCAGGTCCTGCCAATGGGTTTAAGCCCGAAACGTGGGCTATACATTTCTCTACAGATGCTGCCTGGCCTGCTGAGTTGCTACAGCATTCTGTGTGTGTTGCTCGGATTCCCAGTGTCTGCAGATATTCTCGTATTTCCCTATTAGTTGGCATAGACATTCTGGCCTGAAATGAAAGCATTTTCAATTCTGGACGCTCCCTAGCAGCTGAGGTGCTTTTATAAATGAATAATCTTATTGATCTGTGTAAAATATTGGAGTTGATTTACCATTTTCACCTGTAACGCGACAAAGTGAATAGCTTTTATTGCGTGCCATACCGACATACCATGCGATACAAAAAGTCTTGGAGACACCAAAAGGGGAAAAGAATAGAGAATATGCTGCTCTAGTTAGTGCAATAGACAGACAGGCTGTATGATGGCTTTTCACCTGAGCAGCAAAAAATGCAGACGGGATCAATGCAGGGGAGTGCAATTTCTGTAATGACTTGGTCCTTTACAGAGCAGTTGCCGTGCGGAACTGTGAAGCATCCAGATTTCAGGCTTTTAAAGGAAGCTAAGCAGAAATCATGGACGTATTCTTGACTATTTTGCAATCGCCCTTGGCCACAGAATTTGCAGGAAAAATTAAGCATTGATTCCATGTTTAAGTAGGGAGGCAATATGAAACCGTGTAATTGCAGAGGTTAATCTATATTCAGTCCTATGACGATTGTGACTCAATGTCTTTCTAGAAGTTCTGGAAAATCTCATCCATTCAGACGAGTAACAAAAGTGCAGTACAATGATATTAATTCGTTGAAAATTTTATATTGGAAGATACCGTTCTTGCTCTGGATCTGTTCCACAAAGTTACACTGCCTGGAAAAATCCAAACTGCATTATGTTGCAAGATCACAAGGTAGTTCATCACAAGATGCAATTCTACAGTAGATAACAGTATGTCAATTCAGTCTCAAGCATCAAACTGATAGAAATCACGTTGAATACTTTCAGTTAGAATGTTTTCTTTGAATTTCAATGTTTTTTTTTCATTTGCCAGACACACCAAGCGCTCAAAATGCGAAACACAAACACAAATTCGCACACAATTAATAGACATTTATCTCTCTCACACACACACACACACAGACACACACACACACACACACACACACACACACACACACACACACACACACACACACACACACACACACACACACACACACACACACACACACACACACACACACACACACACACACACACACACACACACACACACACACACTCCCCGATCGGAGTATATACCATTCACGTCAGTCATCCACAAAACAGACACCCACCACATCCCACACCACAAAATGTTATCATGCAATCATCATATTACGCAAGCACGCACAAACATTAAAAGGACTGTCTGATGGTGCTAGAGAGAGATACGTTGGGAACGATTAAGAGACCTTGAACTGTGCAAATGAATATGAAGAAAATTGACGGATATGGATACGGTACACGCAACGGGGATTAGTGTTGTTGGCCACTTTATCATTAATTTCTTTCGTTCAGCGCAATCTTGTCGGCCGAAGATTCTGTTCGATTCCTATACAGTTCTATGTTCAACGCTTCCCTCGCAATCATATGCAGTATATTCGAACACAAGAAATTCACAGTCACACCATACATGGGCCCACATTATTATAACATCAAGCAAATAAATCACGCCTACATGCCTCTATTCTCCAACACGGACTGATACATATTCTCATTCAAACCACTCACAATAACTGATATTCGCTTCTTCTGTCCTGCTCTGTTGCAGCCAAACTGGCCGTAATTGGAGTGATGATCCGCAGACGTTGTGGTCTCTCCAGATGTATCACCGTCTACCTGCTGTCGATGGCGGTGACAGATTTCCTGGTTATCATCACGGCCGTGATATTACTCCGCATTGTTCCCATGATATATCCGTCCAATCTTTTGACCTTCATGCCGGGGTGCATTGTGAATGTCACCGTAGCGTTCGCAGGAAGAGACTGTTCGGTCTGTGTGACGGTGATGTTCACCTTTGATCGCTTTGTGTCTATTTGCAGCCAAACATTTAAAACGAAATACTGCACCGAGCGAACGGCAATCGTGACGATGGGAACAGTGAGTGCCCTGAGCTGCTTAAAAAATGCATTTAAGGGTTTTATATATGAACCTGCAAATAAATTCGTACCTACCACGTGTATACTTAAGTCAGCATATTACACTTCAGCTGGCTGGTTAATATATAATTGGGTGGCTATCATTTTGACCCCTTTTCTCCCATTCGTTTTAATTTTGCTGCTCAACTTGTTAACCATCAGAAACATATTAAGGGCCATTAGAATTCGTAGGAGACTCCAAGGCAACGGGAACAGTGGGAGACAGAATGACACGGAGACAAACAGTCGCAGGAAGTCTATCGTCCTGCTCCTAAGTATCTCGGGTCTCTTCATCCTCTTGTGGATGTTGGTACTGATAACCTTCCACTCCGTTCACATTACCGGCATCTCTTTCTTTTCAGGTTCCAATTTCAATGAATCGAACTTCTCTCTGGAAGAAAGCGGTAAAGCGCTTCAGTTTCTGTGTTCCTGCGTGTAAACCATTTATTTATGCAGGGACACAGAGTAAGATCTGAGACGAGATAAAGCGGGGGCTGAAATATCCACTGAATCTCATTAATATATTTTATAAGTAATCTTTGTGTATAAAGAAGAAAGCTGCATCCGCTGGAAAACAAAAGTAACAGCCACGAAATGCTGGACGAAGTCAGCAGGCCAGGCAGCATCTAAGGAAAAAATTACTGTCGAGGTTTCGGGCCAATACCCTTCGGCATAATCTCAATCGCAGAGCATCGGCGAATCAGCTTGTAAACGAAAAGCGTAAGGAATTTATACGGCCAGGCACATTAAGAACAAAGTAAAGTCCATTTACTACAGCTACTCTATCTATTCCAAAATATCCCTTTGCCGCCACCTTTAGACCTGTTCTTAACAATCAAAAAAGTTATTTTTGAGATTTATATGGAACAATAGGAGAGCAAGACTTCGTTTATTTTTATTGTATTTGTCATTTAATATAAAATGTCCAAACGTCATGTGGTATTATTGGGCTGTAGAGTTGAGAACTATTATGTTCTATTTTTCAACAAATGATTCCCCTCATTGGGTAGAAATGCAATCTCACGATCTAAAATTACCTCTTCCTTTATAGAAATGCTCAGATACAGTTAGAAAATTACGGAAGCAAGCTAAAAAGTCCAATTGTAATGCACATGATAAAGATCTGGTATGATGTAAAGAAATATTTAAAGGAACCATATGTATTATCATAATATAGTCCAATATGCGGCAATCAGTTCTTTGTACCAGCAAGAGCAGATGGGACATTTAAAGAATGGAAATCCAAGGGACTTTAAATGATTCAAAACCTTTATTTGGCAGACTCAGACATTATGATGTCTTTTGAGGAGCTGAGGTGTACCTTTAACCTCAATAGTGAACATTTCTACAAAACCTCCAGCTAAGAAGTGTTGTTAAAGTAAACCAAAACAACAAACTTACCAGCCCCTTACATTCACACTTGGAAAAAAATATGATAAAGGACAGTTTAAGAAAGGGTATCCATTCGGAATTTTATAATTTTCTGATATCTTGCTCGTCTGAAAATTCACCACACAAATTGAAAACTTGGGAGGGAAATATGCAGCTTAAATTTTCCGACGAAGAGTGGAAAACAGCTTGTACCGATGTTCATACTAAATCAATAAACACTCGCCTTAAATTGATACCTTACAAATGGTTAATGTTGGCATTTTTCACACCAGTGGAATTAGATCGATACAACAAAAACATATCAAACATATGCAGAAAATGTACAGAAGCTAGAGGTATATTGTTTCATTGTATGTGGCAATGTAGAGAGACTGGAGCATTCTGGGAAGAGGTAGGAGCTATAATTGAGAAAATTATTTCAAAACAAGTTTCACTGGAGCCTAAACTCTTTCTGTTGGGTTTGTACCGAGAGAAACATAATTACAGTAAAAGTGAACAAGCATTTATATATCTCAGCTTACTTCATGATAAAAAATGTATTGCACAATTATGGAAAAGTACTCATTTACTCATAGACCAAGCACTACTGAATGGATAAGGCGGATGCTATCAAGTCTCCCATTGGAAAGGATAACCTATATATTAAGGTCTAAACAGCAGATATTTGAGAATATATCGCGACCCTTCATTAACTACGTCAAGGATTTGGACAATAGAAGATTAGAAGAGTATTACCTTCAGTAGACAATGCAGCTTCGAAATTGTAGAAATCTTATATTATTTATTTATTTATTGATTTTTGAATTGTATTTACCCAATTTCCCTCGGGATCAATAAAGTATTTCTGTCTGTCTGTCTTATAAATACCTGTTAAATTTTACACATTTTTAATATATAGATCACTACTTGCTGAAATAGGAAAAGCTTTTTTTGTGTTTGTGTGTGTGTTGTCTTGTTTGTTGCGCTAATACAACAACTTCTGTATTTTATGAATAATATACGAAAGTATCCGAAGGTAAAAGCTGTATGTCAGAAAGACTGACAGACTTTATTGATCCCGAGGGAAATTGGGTTTCGTTACAGTCGCACCAACCAAGAATAGTGTAGAAACATAGCAACATAAAAACATAAATAATTAAATAATAATAATTATAATAAGTGAATTATGCAACGTGGAAATAAGTCCAGGACCAGCCTATTGGCTCAGGGTGTCTGACGATCCGAGGGAGGAGTTGTAAAGATGGATGTAAAGGCAGAAATGACTTCCTATGACGCTCAGTGTTGTATCTCGTTGGAATGAGTCTGTGGCTGAATGTACTCCTGTGCCTAAGTAGTACATTATGGAGTGGATGGGAGACATTCTCCAAGTATGCGTGCAACTTGGACAGCATCCTCTTTTCAGACACCCTGGTATTAAAATGCAAATAAACATATTGTGGCAAAAAAGTTCATTTTTCCGCTGAGCAGTTAAAACTTTCATTGTGCTTCTAACTGATCCTCTTGTGGATTTTGCTGACTGGTTGAGATACCTATCGTATCATAGATTTCTAGACTACCTGATCGACGGTAGCTTCGAGGCGATAGCATGACCCGTAATAGAGGGGAGCCTTCATTCGGTCTTTTGCCATCCTGAGGCAGCGTCTCCTGTAGTTAACACCAATGTTGGTGAGGGTTATGCCCATGTGTACAGAGCAAAATTCCCAAGGCATTCTGGAGTCCTACGTTGCAAACGCATCGCAATTGCCGTCCTAGAAAATGACAACTACTCAGGATTATTTCAGTAGTACATCTGCAGACGTCAGTTCCAGTGTTTCATAACAATGCGAACCTCCGAAAGTAGTAAAGATACTGGTGCACACTCTTTGTTAATACATTCATAAGCGGAACTCAGGGAAGGTCCACCAGTCTGTCACTCAGAAATTTATAGCTGCTGACTCTGTCCGTAATCGATGCATTAGTGTGGACTGACGTATGTTTGCTCCCCTTCCCCTTGCTGAAGCCAACATTCAGCATTTCAGTTTTGTTAACGTTGAGCACGAGATTGTTTCATGGACCTGTACAGGAAGAAAAGGGACCCCTCAGCCTAAGCCATCCATGAAGACCAATTTCATTTACTGAGCCAGTCCTATTTACTAGTCGTGCTCCGTAACTGAGCTTTAGTCCGATGCTACGTGCTCTCGTCTTTTTATATTGTCAGCACCAGGATAGGAAATAGTTGCGAGAATGGCTGTAATGGGAGGATAGTTGGTTTCTCTGCTATGCTGAGCAGCAGAAGGTGTAGATGAACTCAGTGGAGGCAAGACACTGTTGTGATGCCCTGGACTTTATCCATAGCTCTCTGCGATTCCATCTGGTCTTGGGTAAGGCTGTTCCCCTGCCAGTCTATCATGCTTCAAGGCCTGGTTAACGGAAGCCCGGACACAAATTATGAAAATTCTGACTTCCATTTTCCAAATCTGCTATGCCATAGGGGTCTACAGAACTGAATTTTATGTTTACAAGTACGAAGGAAATTTTAAACCATGCGATTGCAGTGCAGTTGATCTACACTCAGTCAGAGGATGATTGTGCCATTTTGCCCTGAACACATTTTTCCCTCATGCTCCTGCATACATTAGTTATTGTGCCCTATTTAGATTACTCAGAGGCAAAGCATCGGCCTCACATCTGATGTCAATGTCAGCTTCCCTGAAAAAATAAACAGTCCATGTGGACGGTGCTTCCGAGTTCTTGACTCTCAATTTTAGTGGATCCTCACGGTCCAGATACTCCAAGTTGGATAACAAATAAACCTCCAAAAATTCTAATGAGTAATATTTCAGGATGTAAAAATCAGGACCCAGAAATGTGAAGGCTATTTGGTCGCTGCAATAATCTTTTTACAAAGGTTAACCACCTTCTTGCTCCGATGATCAGCGTGTGTGTAGTTGGTGAAAACGGCGGTGATCCCCAAGACTGTGCTATTGATTATCAAGACGAGTGAAACACGTGAACACATCAAAATGTCTGTTTAAAGTAATGTCAAAATGTACTGAAAAAATATGAATGAATTGAAATACATACTATATATAATATTATATATATCTTCAACAATCCCCACCACCTGGTCCATGCCATCTTCTGACAGCTTCAATCTGGGGAAAAAGGCACAGAAGATTTAAGTATCCCCTTCTCCTTTCAGTAGAAATGGATCTGTCGGGGTTCGTAGCTAAGCCCCGCGCGAAAGCCAGGAGCTGAACTTGGTTGCAAGAGGCTACCTGAGGGGTACGCCATTGAGAGAAGACAATAGATAGCGAGGGTGTGTCTACTTTGCCACCCCCGTTTATAACAAACTTAAAGAATCATGCTCTGATACATATCAGCTATTCTCACTCATCGATATATTCAGTGGAAGAGAATCAGTCTCATATCTGATACCAATATCCTGAAAGATCAAGAAATCTGAATGGAGAGTCCTGCAGTGCTCCCCATTCTCACGCCAATCCCCGCCATCCAGAAGATCAAACATCATTTGTTTGACTTGCCAATGAACATCTAAGTATTTCAGCTGAGAAACAAATAGAGATGCAATAAAAGTCTTTTAAAGGCAGTGTTGTGTCCATTTAGTATTTCGTGAGTCGCAGTATATTCCCACTTTCCCTGCTTCCTTCTCACGCCTTGTCCTCTTCCTGGTACTTCAGTGTCTGTGTCTTGCATTTGGGTCCGCTCCAAACGCCCACATTATGAAATAAACTTCTGTGGAAATAAAATTATTTGTATGAAATAAAGCCGAAATCCATTGAAAAATGTTACTGAATGAAATACAATATATAAAGAGGTAGCATCGATCATCAATGAACATCACCATTTGGACCATGCTACTTTCTCGCAGCTACCATCGGACAGGAAGTACAGAAGCCGGAGGTCACCTGCCATCAGGTTCAGGGAAAACGACTCACTTTCAACCATTCTAATTTGAACCAACTGGCAAAAACCCTAATCACTAGCTCAGTATGGCAACTCTGTCTACCTGGGAAACACAACAGACGCAGGATGTCTTGAACAACCCACACAAAATGTTGGAAGAACTGAGCAAATCAGGCAACATCTATGGAATTTTATGCTTTTTTTTCTTGTGAATTCTCCTCATGTGATGAATATGTCGGTAATGCAGCTATATTTTTAATTGCACCTCTGCATATATGTACGTATGACAACAAACTTAACTTTAACATAAGCTGGGGAGTCATCAATCACTATCGGTCGGTCAGGCATCACCCACCTGCAAGAATCTTCAAAGAATCCCTCCCCGCGGTACGGCTCACGTTGGGAATCATGGAGGTCAAGGAACCCGTTGGAGAAGGTGAGCATAATACGATAGAATTCGCCCAGCAATTTATGATAGAGAAGCTAAATTCAAATGCATCATTATTACAGTGGAATAAAGCAATTTCCAGAGGCATGAGAGAGGAGATGGAAAAAATTAATTGGAAGGGAACATTAGCAGGGAGGATGGCAGAGCGGCAATGGCTGGAGGCTCTGTGAGTCTTCCAGAAACTACAGGATAGATGCATCTCAAAGAAGAAGAATTTTACTAAACTCAGGTTGACACAACTGTGGCTGACAAATAAAATCAAATATTACATAAACGCCTTAGAGAGGGTATGTATTAGAATAGAATTATACGTAATTTAGAGCATTGGGAACCTTTTAAAAAGCAACCGAATGGAACTAAAGAAAATTCAGAAGGAAGGACGTAATGGAACACTACGGCAAAATGTATCAAAATGTAAAGAGAAAGAGAAAGATAACATCAGACAGCTGGAGAATGATGCTGGACAGGTAGTAATGGAGTATAAGGAAATGGCGGATAAACCGAATAAGTATCTTGCGTTAGTCTTCACTGTGGAAACACGAGCAGTATGCCAGAAGTTCGAAAGGGTCAAGGGGCAGAAGCGAGTGAAGTTGCCAATACTTAGAGCAGGGCTAGAAAACCGGAAAGGTTTGAAGCCAGATATGTCAGCTGAACCAGATGGGCTACGCTGCAGGTTTTTGAAAAAAGTGGTTGAAAAGATGTCGGTGCATTAGAAATAATCATTCAAGATCCAAAAGAATCAGTCATGAATCCAGAACACTGAAAAATTAAAAATGCCATTCCACTCTTCAAGATGTGAGAGAGGCTAAAGAAAAGAGATTATAGAGCAAGTAGTCGTTGCTAGGAAGATATTGGAGTCAATGATATCGCTTCGAGTTGATTGATGAGAATGTGGTTTTGAGTTGATTTGTAGGTAAGTCACCATGGTAAGCCTTGCCTGGCAAATCTGTTGAAATTACTTTTTAAAAATAACAAGCAAGATACACAAAGGAGAATCGGTGGCGTTGTGTATTTTCGAATTTCTGAAGGCCTTCGACAAGATGCTACAAATCAGTTTCGTGTTTAAGAGACCACGACATACAGGAAAGCTGCTGGCATAAGTAGAGTATTGTGTGATTGGTAAGAGACGAAGAGTGGGAATAAGGAATGCCTTTTCAAATTGGCTGACGGTGAATTGTGGTGTACCACAAGGTTCTATGACAGGACCGCCTCCCTCTATGGTATAGGTCAATGATTTGGATGACGAAATTAATGGCTTTGTGGCAAATCTTCCAGACGATACGAGGATAGGTGAATGGACATGTAACACTCAGGAAGCAGAGAGGCTACAAAACGACTTAAACAAATTAGGAGAATGGGCAAAGAGATATCAGATGGAATACATAGTCGGGTGGTGTCTGGCCATGCAACTCGGTAGACGAAGAAGTGAAGATAATTTTTGAAGTGGATTAAAAAATTAGAATCTGACGTTCAAGTGGAATTCAGAGACCTCGTGCAGGATTCCCTAAAGGGTCATTTATAGGTACATTCGGTGGTGAGGAAGGCAAATGCAATACTCGCATTCATTTCGATGATTCGAATATAAAATAAAGCACATAATGTTAAAGATTCATCGGGCACTTGTAAAGCCTCATTCAGAATATTCCGAGAAGTTCTTGGCCTCTTATCTCAGATATGATGTGCTGACTTTGGAGAGGGTTCAAGAAAGGTTCACTAAATGATTCCCGCAATTAACGTTTTATCATACCAAGGATGACTGATGGCTCTGGGCCTGTACTCCCTAAAATTCAGAAGAATAAAGGGTGATCTCATTGAAACCAATAGGACGTTGGAAAGACTCGGTAGCGTAGATTTGGAGAGGGTGTTTCCCATGCTGGGTTAGTCTACGACCAGACGACATCGCCTCTGAATGGAGGGACATCCATTTCGAATGGAGATGAGGGGTAAATCTATCGAACCTGCAGCCACGGACGATTTTATTGTCAAAATCAATGGGTACAGTAAATGCAGATGTCGATATAGTCTTGATTAGTCAGGATACGGAAGGTTAAGGGGAGAAGGCAGGAGATTGGAGCTGAGAGGGAAAAGCTCAGCCATGAGGAAATGGCGAAGCAGACTCGATGAGCCAAATATCCTATTTCTACTATATTTTATTGTCTTATTCTCTGAGGGTCTTAAGACAGTAGTTACTTTTCCTGGATGAAATCGAAGAAGGATAACACAAGTATTCATCAAAACTGTTGCTTCAAGTTGTTAATTGTGAATTAATGCTAATAGCATACAAAAACAATAATACTTTCTAGTATGCTCCCTGGTGACGTGAGCCGGCTATAAATATGCCAGTATGTGAGTGCAGAGTGTTCTACTATATACCTAAAGCATTCGACAACAATGCACGGTGTTTCAAGTAGCTCTGGTTTGATCATTTATTATTCCATCATTGCAACTGTCGGTATTCCAGGTAAAGTATTTGTGTTCAATATCTATCCGCAAAATACTGTGAAACGTCGTTTTCCAAAGATGTGACGGAACACATTGATAAAGGAAAAGCAGTAGATGTAGTGTATATTGATTTCAGCAAGGCTTTTGATAACGTACCCGGTGCAGGACCTATTCAGAAAGTAAGGAGGCATGGGATCGAAGGGGACATTGCTTTGTGGATCCAGAACTGGCTTGCCCACAGAAGGCAAAGTGTGGTTGTAGACGGGTCATATTCTGCATGGAGGGCTGTGACTAGTGGTATGCATGAGGGATCTGTTCTGGGACCGTTACTCTTTGTGATTTTTATGAATAACCTGGATAAGGAAGTGGATGGATAGGTTAGTAAGTTTGCTGATGACACAAAAGTTGGAAGAGTTGTGGATAGTGTAGAGGGCTGTCAGAGGTTACAGCGAAACATTGATTGATGAAAAATTATGCTGAGAAGTAGCAGATGGAGTGTGAAGTGGTTCATTTTGGTAAGTCAAATATGATGGGAGAATATTGCATTAATGGTAACACTCTTAGCAGTGTAGATGATCAGAGGGATCTTTGGGTCCTACTCCATAAGACACTCAAAGCGGCTGCGCAAGTTGACTTTGTGATTAAGAAGACATGCAGTGCATTGACCTTCATCAATCGTGGGATTGAGTTTCAGACCCGTGAGGTAATGTTGCAGCTCTCTAGGACCCTGGTCAGAGCCCACTTGGAGTATTGTGCTCAGTTCTGATCACGTCACTGCAGGAAGGATTTGGAAGCCTTAGAAAGGGTACAAAGGAAATTTACAAGGATGTTGCATGGATTGGGGAGCATGCCTTATGAAATCAGGTTGAGTGAACTCGGTCTTTACTCCTTCGAGCGACGGAAGTTGAGAGGTGACCTAACAGAGATGTATAAGATAATGAGAAGCATTGATTTTTGTGGATAGTCAGAGGCTTTTTCCAACGGCTGAAATGGTTGCCACAAAAGGACACAAGTTTAAGGTGCTGGGGAGTAGGTACAGAGGAAATGTCAGGGGTAAGTGTTTTACGCAGAGAATGGTGCGTGCATGGAATGCTGCAAGCAATGGTGGTGGAAACGGATATGATGGGGTCTTTTAAAAGACTTTTAGATAAGTACATGGAGCTTAGAAAAATGGAGGGCTATGGGTAAGCCTAGTAATTTCTAAAGTAGGGACATGTTTGGCAGAACTTTGTGGGCTGATGTGCCTGTATTGTGCATATTGGAAGATATCGTTCTTGCTCTAGATCTGTTCCACAGATATACTCCCTGGTAAAATCCAAACTGCATTGTGTTGCAACAATGCACAAGGTAGTTCATCACAAGATGCAATTCTACAGTCTGTCAATGCATTCTCAAACGTCAAGGAGGTAGAGGTCGTATTGAATACCTTCAGTTAGATGGTTTTCTTTGAATTTCATTATTTTCTTCTTTTGTCAGTCACACCAAGCACACAAAATGTGCACCACAAACATACATTCCTACACAATTATTAGACATTCTCTCTCTCTCTCACACACACACCCACACACACACACACGATCAGGGTATATAACATTCACGTCAGACATACTCAAAACAGACACAGACCACATCTCACACCACAAAAAAAAAGTTATCATGCAATCATCACATTATGCAAGCACACACAAACATTAAACCGACTGTCTGGTGCTTCTAGAGACAGACACATTGGGGACGTTTAAGAGACCTTTAACTGGGCAAGTGAATATGAAGAAAACTGTCGGATGTGGATATAGTGCAAGCAACGGGGATTAGTTTTGATGGCCACTTTATCATTAATTTCTTTTGTTCAACACAATCTTGTGGGCCGAAGATCCTGTTCGTTTCCTATACTGTTCTATGTTCAACGTTCCGCTCGCAATCATATATAATATATTCGAACACAAGGAATTCACAGTCACACCACACACGGGCCCACATTATTATAACATCAAGCAAACACATCACGCATACATGCCTCTATTCCCCAACACGGACTGATACATATTCTCACTCAAACCGCTCATAACAACTGACATTCGCTTCTTCTGTCCTCCTCTGTTGCAGCCAACGTGGCAGTGATTGCGGTGATGTTCCGCAGACGTTGTGGTCTCTCCAGATGTATCACCGTCTACCTGCTGTCGATGGCGGTGACGGATTTTCTCGTTATTATCACGGCCGTGATCTTACTCCGGATTATTCCCATGACTTATCCATCCAATGTCCTGACCATCATCCCGGGGTGCATTGTGAATGTCACCGTAGCGTACGCCGTCAGAGACTGTTCCGTCTGGGTGACGGTGATGTTCACCTTTGATCGCTATGTCGCTATCTGCTGCCAAAAGTTGAAAACGAAATACTGCACCGAGCGAACGGCAATTGTGACAATCGGAACAGTGAGCGCCCTGAGCTGCTTTAAAAATGCATTTAATTGTTTTGTA
Source organism: Hypanus sabinus (assembly GCF_030144855.1). NCBI lineage: Eukaryota > Metazoa > Chordata > Chondrichthyes > Myliobatiformes > Dasyatidae > Hypanus > Hypanus sabinus. Next base: position 3,698 of record NW_026780711.1, on the reverse strand, counting down.
TATGAACCTGCAAATGAGTTCGTACCCACAACGTGCATAATTAAAACAGCATATTACACCTCAGTTGGCTGGTTAGTATATAACTGGGTGGCTATCATTTTGATCCCTTTTCTGCCATTCGTTCTAATTGTTCTGCTCAACTTGTTAACCATCAGAAACATTTTAAGGGCCATTCGAATTCGCAGGAGACTACAAGGCGACGGTAACAGTGGGAGACAGAATGACACGGAGACAGACAGTCGCAGGAAGTCCATCGTCCTGCTCCTAAGTATATCTGGTGTCTTCATCCTCTTGTGGCTGTTGGTACTGATAACTTTCCTCTACGTTTATATTACCGGCATCTCTTTCTTTTCAGGTTCCAATTTCAATGATTCAATATTTCCTCTGGAAGAAAGCGGTAACGCCCTTCAGTTCCTGTGTTCCTGCGTGAACCCATTTATTTATGCAGGGACACAGAGTAAGATCAGAGACGAGATAAAGATGGGTCTGAAATATCCACTGACTCTCATTAATAAATTATTAAAGTAAGCCTTGTGTATAATAAAATAAAGCTTCAGCCGCTGGAAGTCAAAAGTAACAGCCACGTAATGCTGGAGAACCTCAGCGGACCGGGCAGCATCTATGGAAAGACATTACTGTCGACGTTCCGGTCCGAGACCCTCCGGCATAATCCAAATCACAGATCATCAGCGAAACATCTTGCACACGACGAGTGTAAGGAAAGTTTACGACCATACAATTTCAGAACTAAGTAAAGTTCATTTTACCGCTAAGTAGATAAAAAGTTCATTGTGCTTCTAAATGATCCTTATTCGGATTTTGCTGACTGGTTTGGATACCTGTGGAAACTTAGACTTCTAGACCACCTGCCCGATAGTAGCTGCTGTACGATGGCATGGCCCGGATTAGAGGAGATCTTTCGTGCTCTCTGTTGCCATCCTGCGGCAGCCTCTCCTGTAGTTAACACCAAATGTGGTGAGAGTTATGCCCATGTGTATTGAGCAAAATTCCCAAATCTTTCCAGACTTTTACGTTGCAAACGCATTTCATTTCCCGTCCCAGACAATGGCAACTCCTCAGCATTTTTTCAACAGTACGTCTGTAGAAGTCGGTTACAGTCTTTCATAACAATACGAACCTCCGAAGATAGTAAAGGTATTGGTACGCACTCTTTCTTATCACATTTATATGCAGAACTCAAGGATGGTCATACAATATGTCACTCACAAATTTAAAGCTACTGATTCTGTCTGTGATCAATGCATTAATGTGGAATGACGCATGTTCGCTCCCCTTCCCCTCCCACAAGCCAACATTCAGCATTTCAGTTTTGTTCACGTTGAGCAAGAGACGATTCACTATGTACACTATGAAAAGGGACGCTTCAGCCCAAGACATCCATGACGACCAATTTCATTTACTGAACCAGTCCCATTTCCCAGCCGTGCTTTATATCTAAGCTTTATTCCGATGCGACGTGATCTCATCTTTCTATATTGTCAGCACGTCGATAGGAAAAAGTTGCGAGAATAGCTGTGATGGGAGGATACTTGTTTTCGCTACTATGCTGAGCAGCAGGAAGTGTAGATGAACTCAGTGAAGCGAAAAATACTTTAGTGATGCCCGGAGCATTATCCAAAGCTCTCTACGATTCTGTCTGGTCTTGGGGAAGTTTGGTCCCCTGCCACACTAACATGCTTCAAGGCCGGATTAACGGAAGCCCGGACACAAATTGTGAAAATTCCGACTTTCATTTTCCAAACCTGCTATGCCATAGGACACTAAAAAACTGATTCTGTGTTTAAAAGTACGAAGGACATTTTAAACCGTGCGATTGCAGTGCAGCTGATCTTCACTCAGTCAGAGGATGATTATGCCATTTTGCCATGAACACATTTTTCCATCGTGCTCCAGCATAAATTGGTTTTTCTGCACTGTTTAGACTACTCAGAGGCAGAGCAACGGCCTCATATCCAATTAGCTTCCCTGAAAAAAAATCCATGTGGACGATGCTTCCAAGTTCTGGACTCTCAGTTTTAGTGTATCACCATGGTCCATTGGTTGGACGACCAATGAAACTCCAAGAAATTCTGATGAGAAATAAATCAGGATATAAAATAAATTAGGGACCCAGAAAGTTAGAGGCTAATTGGTCGTTGGAATTGTCTTTTTACAAAGGACAGCTAGCTTCTTGCTCTGAAACTGACCGCCATGTTCATAGTTGGTGCAATCGATGGTGATAGCCAAGCATTTGCCATTGATTATCAAGGCGAGTGAAACACGTGAAAATGTCAAAATTTCTGTTTAAAGTAAAATCAAAATCCGTTGAAAAAAATCTGCATGAACTGAAATACATACTGTACGAGGACAATATATATCTTCACTAATCCCCACCACCTTGTCCATGCCATCTTCTTCTCGCAGCTTCAGTCTGAGTAAAAAAGGTACAGAAGCTTCAGTTTTCCCTTTCTGCTTTCAGTAGAAATAGTTCTGTGGTGCTTCGTAGCTAACCCACGCGTGAAGGCCAGGAGCTGGACTTGGTTGTCAGAGGCTATCTGATGCATACGCCATTTGGAGTATGCCATAGATTAGCGACAGTATGTATATTCGCCGCCCCCGGCTATAACAATCTTAAGGAATCATGCTTTGATACACATCAGCTATTCTCACTCATCAACATATTCAGTGGAAGCGAATCAGTCTCAAATATGATACCAATATCCTGAAAGATCTAATCTCCTGAAAGATCGCGAAATCTGAAAGCAGAGTACTGCAGTGCTCCCCATTCTTGCACCAATCCCCGCCATCCAGAAAATCCAAAATCATTCATTTGCCTTGCCAATGAACATTTAAGTAATTCTGCTGACCAACAAATGCGGATGCAATAAAAGTCTTTTAAAGGCAGTGCTTTGTCTATTTTGTATATCGTGAGTCGCCTTAACCTAGAAAAACTGAAGGATAATTGATCGCTGAATAAAAGAAACCGTCTGCTCCTTAACCAGCCTCTTGCTAATGTAGTGACAGTATACACTGTATGTGGCCGGTTCAGAGAGCAGTCCAATCAATGGAAAATGCCTGCCCTGTGAATAAGAAGACTGCACAATGGTGGTGCCATTAATACCAAGGCGACATAAATGTCATGGTCCGCTCCATGAAATACGCATTCCAGTTCACAGTCCGGACCTGGTTACTTATTCCAGGTTTTACAGATGTCCCCAATTTCTGTTGAGGCAGCTGATTCTCGTTTGGGTTGGCTTCATAAATAGCTTCAGAATTTAGTCTCTGGCTGCTGGATTGTCTTGACAATACCCCCTCCCTTCTCTTCCCTTCAGCTTCCTCCTGAAGCCTAGAGCCATGGCTCGCCTGGAGCCTCACCTTGCCTCGACTGCTGCTTTGCCTCGCCTGGAGCCTGGCCTTGCCTGTAACCCTTGCCTTCACTGCTGTCAAGTTCAACCACCTGAGCAAGGGAAGGAACTGTCTTTTCTTGTTTTGAATTGTTTCCGTGTCCTCACCTGCACTTGGTACGTACAGCCATCTGCCGCTACAATGTATTGGGAACTGTCTTGTCGTACTCTGCATTCTTTGTCATGAGACCCGGCCCTACGTCCTATTCCGAAGGAATGGTCCCGGCTCTGTGTTCCATCTTCCTGTCTCTTGCTCGACCAAGCTTCTGCGTTCCTTTCTCTCCCTCGATCAAG
>NW_026780710.1:0-27877 GCF_030144855.1 Hypanus sabinus | reverse complement strand
GAAATGCAGGGGAAGAGAGGGGAGAGTGAGAGTGGAGAGATGGGGAGGGAGTGGAGGGAGAAATGCAGGGGAAGAGAGGGGGAGAGTGAGAGAAGAGAGATGGGGAGGGAGTGGAGGGAGAAATGCAGGGGAAGAGAGGGGAGTGTGAGAGAGGAGAGATGGGGAGGGAGAGGAGGGAGAAATGCAGGAGAAGAGAGGGGAGAGTGAGAGAGCAGATATGGGGAGGGAGTGGAGGGAGAAATGCAGGGGAAGAGAGGGGAGAGTGAGAGAGGAGAGATGGGGATGGAGTGGAGGGAGAAGCAGGGGAAGAGAGGGGAGAGTGAGAGAGGAGAGATGGGGAGGGAGTGGAGGGAGAAATGCAGAAGAAGAGAGGGGAGAGTGAGAGAGCAGATATGGGGAGGGAGTGGAGGGAGAAATGCAGAGGGAGAGAGGGGAGAGTGAGAGCAGAGTGATGGGGAGGGAATGGAGGGAGAAATGCAGGGGAAGAGAGGGGAGAGTGAGAGACGAGAGATGGGGAGGGAGTGGAGGGAGAAATGCAGGGGAAGAGAGGGGAGAGTGAGAGAGGAGAGATGGGGAGGGAGAGGAGGGAGAAATGCAGGGGAAGAGAGGGGAGAGTGAGAGAGGAGAGATGGGGACCGAGTGGAGGGAGAAATGCAGGGGAAGAGAGCGGAGAGTGAGAGAGGAGAGATGCAGAGGGAGAAATGCAGGGGAAGAGAGGGGAGAGTGAGAGAGAGGAGAGATGGGGAGGGAGTGGAGGGAGAAATGCAGGGGGAGAGAGGGGAGAGTGAGAGCAGAGAGATGAGGAGGGAGTGGAGGGAGAAATGCAGGGGAAGAGAGGGGAGAGTGAGAGCGGAGAGATGGGGAGGGAGTGGAGGGAGAAATGCAGGGGGAGAGAGGGGAGAGTGAGAGCAGAGAGATGGGGAGGGAATGGAGGGAGAAATGCAGGGCAAGAGAGGGGAGAGTGAGAGACGAGAGATGGGGAGGGAGTGGAGGGAGAAATGCAGGGGAAGAGAGGGGAGAGTGAGAGAGGAGTGATGGGGAGGGAGAGGAGGGAGAAATGTAGGGGAAGAGAGGGGAGAGTGAGAGAGGAGAGATGGGGAGGGAGTGGAGGGAGAAATGCAGGGGAAGAGAGCGGAGAGTGAGAGAGGTGAGATGAGTAGGGAGTGGAGGGAGAAATGAAGGGGAAGAGAGGGGAGAGTGAGAGAGGAGAGATGGGGAGGGGGTGGAGGGAGAAATGCAGGTGGAGAGAGGGGAGAGTGAGAGCAGAGAGATGAGGAGGGAGTGGAGGGAGAAATGCAGGGGAAGAGAGGGGAGAGTGAGAGAGGAGAGATGGGGAGGGAGTGGAGGGAGAAATGCAGGGGAAGAGAGCGGAGAGTGAGAGAGGAGAGATGGGAGGGAGTGGAGGGAGAAATGCAGGGGACGAGAGCGGAGAGTGGGAGAGGAGAGATGGGGATGGAGTGGAGGGAGAAATGCAGGGGAAGAGAGGCGAGAGTGAGAGAGGAGAGATGGGGAGGGAGTGGAGGGAGAAATACAGGGGAAGAGAGGGGAGAGTGAGAGAGGAGAGATGGGGAGGGAGTGGAGGGAGAAATGCAGGGGAAGAGAGGCGAGAGCGAGAGAGGAGAGATGGGGAGGGAGTGGAGGGAGAAATACAGGGGAAGAGAGGGGAGAGTGAGAGAGGAGAGATGGGGAGGGAGTGGAGGGAGAAATGCAGGGGAAGGGAGAGGAGAGATGGGTAGTGAGTGGAGGGAGAAATGCAGGGGAAGAGGGGAGAGTGAGAGAGGAGAGATGGGGAGGGAGAAATGCAGGGGAAGAGAGGGGAGAGTGAGAGAGGAGAGATGGGAAGGGAGAGGAGGGAGAAATGCAGGGGAAGAGAGGGGAGAGTGAGAGCAGAGAGATGGGGATGGAGTGGAGGGAGAAATGCAGGGGAAGAGAGGGGAGAGTGAGAGAGGAGAGATGGGGAGGGAGTGGAGGGAGAAATGCAGGGGAAGAGAGGGGAGAGTGAGAGAGGAGAGATGGGGAGGGGAGAAATGCAGGGGAAGAGGGGAGATTGAGAGAGGAGGGATGGGGAGGGAGTGGAGGGAGAAATGCAGGGGAAGAGAGCGGAAAGTGAGAGAGGAGAGCTGGGGAGGGAGTGGAGGGAGAAATGCAGGGGAAGAGAGGGGAGAGTGAGAGAGGAGAGATGGGGAGGGAGTGGAGGGAGAAATGCAGGGAAAGAGAGGGGAGAGTGAGAGAGGAGAGATGGGGAGGGAGTGGAGGGAGAAATGCAGGGGGAGAGAGGGGAGAGAGAGAGCAGAGAGATGTGGAGGGAGTGCAGGGAGAAATGCAGGGGAAGAGAGGGGAGAGTGAGAGGGAAGGCAAGGAGAGATGGGGACTGAGTGGAGGGAGAAATGCAGGGGAAGAGAGGGGAGAGTGAGAGAGGAGAGATGGGGAGGGAGTGGAGGGAGAAATGCAGGGGAAGAGAGGGGAGAGTGAGAGAGGAGAGATGGGGAGGGAGTGGAGGGAGAAATGCAGGGGAAGAGTGAGAGAGGAGAGATGGGGATGGAGTGGAGGGAGAAATGCAGGGGAAGAGAGGGGAGAGTGAGAGAGGAGAGATGGGGAGGGAGTGGAGGGACAAATGCAGGGGGAGAGAGGGGAGAGTGAGAGAGGAGAGATGGGGAGGGAGTGGAGGGACAAATGCAGGGGGAGAGAGGGGAGAGTGAGAGAGGAGAGATGGGGAGGCAGTGGAGGGAGAAATGCAGGGGAAGAGAGGGGAGAGTGAGAGAGGAGAGATGGGGAGGGAGAGGAGGGAGAAATGCAGGGGAAGAGAGGGGAGAGTGAGAGAGGAGAGATGGGGAGGGAGTGGAGGGAAAAATGCAGGGGGAGAGAGCGGAGAGTGAGAGAGGAGAGATGGGGAGGGAGAAATGCAGGGGAAGAGAGGGGAGAGTGAGAGAGGAGAGATGGGGAGGGAGAGCAGGGAGAAATGCAGGGGAAGAGAGCGGAGAGTGAGAGAGGAGAGATGGGGAGGGAGAAATGCAGGGGAAGAGAGGGGAGAGTGAGAGAGGAGAGATGGGGAGGGAGTGGAGGAAGAAATGCAGGAGGAGAGAGGAGAGAGAGAGAGCAGAGAGATGGGGAGGGAGTGGAGGGAGAAATGCAGGGGAAGAGAGGGGAGAGTGAGAGAGGAGAGATGGGAAGGGAGCGGAGGGAGAAATGCAGGGGAAGAGAGGGGAGAGTGAGAGCGGAGAGGGGGAGGGAGTGGAGGGAGAAATGCAGGGGAAGAGAGGGGAGAGTGAGAGAGGAGAGATGGGGAGGGGAGTGGAGGGAGAAATGCAGGGGAAGAGAGGGGAGAGTGAGAGAGGAGAGATGGGGAGGGAGTGGAGGGAGAAATGCCAGGGAAGAGAGGGGAGAGTGAGAGAGGAGAAATGGGCAGGGAGTGGAGGGAGAAATGCAGGGGAAGAGAGCGGAGAGTGAGAGAGGAGAGATGGGGAGGGAGAAATGCAGGGGAAGAGAGGGGAGACTGAGAGAGGAGAGATGGGGAGGGAGTGGAAGAAGAAATGCAGGAGGAGAGTGGGGAGAGAGAGAGCAGAGAGATGGGGAGGGAGTGGAGGAAGAAATGCAGGAGGAGAGAGGGGAGAGAGAGAGAGCAGAGAGATGGGGAGGGTGTGGAGGGAGAAATGCAGGGGAAGAGAGGGGAGAGTGAGAGAGGAGAGATGAGAAGGGAGCGGAGGGAGAAATGCAGGGGAAGAGAGGGGAGAGTGAGAGAGGAGAGATGGGGAGTGAGAAATGCAGGGGAAGAGAGGGGAGAGTGAGAGAGGAGAGATGGGGAGGGAGTGGAGGAAGAAATGCAGGGGAAGAGAGGGGAGAGTGAGAGAGGAGAGATGGGAAGGGAGCGGAGGGAGAAATGCAGGGGAAGAGAGGGGAGAGTGAGAGCGGAGAGGGGGAGGGAGTGGAGGGAGAAATGCAAGGCAAGAGAGGGGAGAGTGAGAGAGGAGAGATGGGGAGGGAGTGGAGGGAGAAATGCAGGGGAAGAGAGGGGAGAGTGAGAGAGGAGAGATGGGGAGGGAGTGGAGGGAGAAATGCAGGGGAAGAGAGGGGAGAGTGAGAGCGGAGAGATGGGGTGGGAGTGGAGGGAGAAGCAGAGGAAGAGAGGGGAGAGTGAGTGAGGAGAGATGGGGAGGGAGTGGAGGGAGAAATGCAGGGGAAGAGACGGGAGAGCGAGAGAGGAGAGATGGGGAGGGAGTGGAGGGAGAAATGCAGGGGAAGGGAGGGGAGAGTGAGAGCAGAGAGATGGGGAGGGAGTGGAGGGAGAAATGCAGGAGAAGAGAGGGGAGAGCGAGAGAGGAGAGATGGGGAGGGAGTGGAGGGAGAAATGCAGGGGAGAGAGGGGAGAGTGAGAGCAGAGAGATGGGGAGGGAGTAGAGGGAGTAATGCAGGGGAAGAGAGAGAGCAGAGAGATGGGGAGGGAGTGGAGGGAGAAATGCAGGGGAAGAGAGGGGAGAGTGAGAGCGGAGAGGGGGAGGGAGTGGAGGGAGAAATGCAGGGGAAGAGAGGGGAGAGTGAGAGCGGAGAGATGGGGTGGGAGTGGAGGGAGAAGCAGAGGAAGAGAGGGGAGAGTGAGTGAGGAGAGATGGGGAGGGAGTGGAGGGAGAAATGCAGGGGAAGAGACGGGAGAGCGAGAGAGGAGAGATTGGGAGGGAGTGGAGGGAGAAATGCAGGGGAAGGGAGGGGAGAGTGAGAGCAGAGAGATGGGGAGGGAGTGGAGGGAGAAATGCAGGAGAAGAGAGGGGAGAGCGAGAGAGGAGAGATGGGAAGGGAGCGGAGGGAGAAATGCAGGGGAAGAGAGGGGAGAGTGAGAGCGGAGAGGGGGAGGGAGTGGAGGGAGAAATGCAGGGGAAGAGAGGGGAGAGTGAGAGCGGAGAGATGGGGTGGGAGTGGAGGGAGAAGCAGAGGAAGAGAGGGGAGAGTGAGTGAGGAGAGATGGGGAGGGAGTGGAGGGAGAAATGCAGGGGAAGAGACGGGAGAGCGAGAGAGGAGAGATTGGGAGGGAGTGGAGGGAGAAATGCAGGGGAAGGGAGGGGAGAGTGAGAGCAGAGAGATGGGGAGGGAGTGGAGGGAGAAATGCAGGAGAAGAGAGGGGAGAGCGAGAGAGGAGAGATGGGGAGGGAGTGGAGGGAGAAATGCAGGGGAAGAGAGGGGAGAGTGAGAGAGGAGAGATGGGGAGGGAGTGGAGGGAGAAATGCAGGGGAAGAGAGGGGAGAGTGAGAGTGGAGAGATGGGGAGGGAGTGGAGGGAGAAATGCAGGGGAAGAGAGGGGAGAGTGAGAGAAGAGAGATGGGGAGGGAGTGGAGGGAGAAATGCAGGGGAAGAGAGGGGAGTGTGAGAGAGGAGAGATGGGGAGGGAGAGGAGGGAGAAATGCAGGAGAAGAGAGGGGAGAGTGAGAGAGCAGATATGGGGAGGGAGTGGAGGGAGAAATGCAGGGGAAGAGAGGGGAGAGTGAGAGAGGAGAGATGGGGATGGAGTGGAGGGAGAAGCAGGGGAAGAGAGGGGAGAGTGAGAGAGGAGAGATGGGGAGGGAGTGGAGGGAGAAATGCAGGAGAAGAGAGGGGAGAGTGAGAGAGCAGATATGGGGAGGGAGTGGAGGGAGAAATGCAGAGGGAGAGAGGGGAGAGTGAGAGCAGAGTGATGGGGAGGGAATGGAGGGAGAAATGCAGGGGAAGAGAGGGGAGAGTGAGAGACGAGAGATGGGGAGGGAGTGGAGGGAGAAATGCAGGGGAAGAGAGGGGAGAGTGAGAGAGGAGAGATGGGTACGGAGTGGAGGGAGAAATGCAGGGGAAGAGAGCGGAGAGTGAGAGAGGAGAGTTGCAGAGGGAGAAATGCAGGGGAAGAGAGGGGAGAGTGAGAGAGGAGAGATGGGGAGGGAGTGGAGGGAGAAATGCAGGGGGAGAGAGGGGAGAGTGAGAGCAGAGAGATGAGGAGGGAGTGGAGGGAGAAATGCAGGGGAAGAGAGGGGAGAGTGAGAGAGGAGAGATGGGAAGGGAGTGGAGGGAGAAATGCAGGGGAAGAGAGCGGAGAGTGAGAGAGGAGTGATGGGGAGGGAGTGGAGGGAGAAATGCAGGGGAAGAGAGCGGAGAGTGAGAGAGGAGAGATGGGGATGGAGTGGAGGGAGAAATGCAGGGGAAGAGAGGGGAGAGTGAGAGCGGAGAGATGGGGAGGGAGTGGAGGGAGAAATGCAGGGGGAGAGAGGGGAGAGTGAGAGCAGAGAGATGGGGAGGGAATGGAGGGAGAAATGCAGGGCAAGAGAGGGGAGAGTGAGAGACGAGAGATGGGGAGGGAGTGGAGGGAGAAATGCAGGGGAAGAGAGGGGAGAGTGAGAGAGGAGTGATGGGGAGGGAGAGGAGGAGAAATGTAGGGGAAGAGAGGGGAGAGTGAGAGAGGAGAGATGGGGAGGGAGTGGAGGGAGAAATGCAGGGGAAGAGAGCGGAGAGTGAGAGAGGTGAGATGAGTAGGGAGTGGAGGGAGAAATGAAGGGGAAGAGAGGGGAGAGTGAGAGAGGAGAGATGGGGAGGGGGGTGGAGGGAGAAATGCAGGTGGAGAGAGGGGAGAGTGAGAGCAGAGAGATGAGGAGGGAGTGGAGGGAGAAATGCAGGGGAAGAGAGGGGAGAGTGAGAGAGGAGAGATGGGGAGGGAGTGGAGGGAGAAATGCAGGGGAAGAGAGCGGAGAGTGAGAGAGGAGAGATGGGAGGGAGTGGAGGGAGAAATGCAGGGGACGAGAGCGGAGAGTGGGAGAGGAGAGATGGGGATGGAGTGGAGGGAGAAATGCAGGGGAAGAGAGGCGAGAGTGAGAGAGGAGAGATGGGGAGGGAGTGGAGGGAGAAATACAGGGGAAGAGAGGGGAGAGTGAGAGAGGAGAGATGGGGAGGGAGTGGAGGGAGAAATGCAGGGGAAGAGAGGCGAGAGCGAGAGAGGAGAGATGGGGAGGGAGTGGAGGGAGAAATACAGGGGAAGAGAGGGGAGAGTGAGAGAGAGGAGAGATGGGGAGGGAGTGGAGGGAGAAATGCAGGGGAAGGGAGGGGGAGTGATAGAGGAGAGATGGGTAGTGAGTGGAGGGAGAAATGCAGGGGAAGAGGGGAGAGTGAGAGAGGAGAGATGGGGAGGGAGAAATGCAGGGGAAGAGAGGGGAGAGTGAGAGAGGAGAGATGGGAAGGGAGAGGAGGGAGAAATGCAGGGGAAGAGAGGGGAGAGTGAGAGCAGAGAGATGGGGATGGAGTGGAGGGAGAAATGCAGGGGAAGAGAGGGGAGAGTGAGAGAGGAGAGATGGGGAGGGAGTGGAGGGAGAAATGCAGGGGAAGAGAGGGGAGAGTGAGAGAGGAGAGATGGGGAGGGAGAAATGCAGGGGAAGAGGGGAGATTGAGAGAGGAGGGATGGGGAGGGAGTGGAGGGAGAAATGCAGGGGAAGAGAGCGGAGAGTGACAGAGGAGAGATGGGTATGGAGTGGAGGGAGAAATGCAGGGAAAGAGAGGGGAGAGTGAGAGAGGAGAGATGGGGAGGGAGTGGAGGGAGAAATGCAGGGGGAGAGAGGGGAGAGAGAGAGCAGAGAGATGTGGAGGGAGTGCAGGGAGAAATGCAGGGGAAGAGAGGGGAGAGTGAGAGAGGAGAGATGGGGAGGGAGTGGAGGGAGAAATGCAGGGGAAGAGAGGGGAGAGTGAGAGAGGAGAGATGGGGACTGAGTGGAGGGAGAAATGCAGGGGAAGAGAGGGGAGAGTGAGAGAGGAGAGATGGGGAGGGAGTGGAGGGAGAAATGCAGGGGAAGAGAGGGGAGAGTGAGAGAGGAGAGATGGGGAGGGAGTGGAGGGAGAAATGCAGGGGAAGAGTGAGAGAGGAGAGATGGGGATGGAGTGGAGGGAGAAATGCAGGGGAAGAGAGGGGAGAGTGAGAGAGGAGAGATGGGGAGGGAGTGGAGGGACAAATGCAGGGGGAGAGAGGGGAGAGTGAGAGCGGAGAGATGGGGAGGGAGTGGAGGGAGAAATGCAGGGGAAGAGAGGGGAAAGTGAGAGCGGAGAGGGGGAGGGAGTGGAGGGAGAAATGCAGGGGAAGAGTGAGAGAGGAGAGATTGGGATGGAGTGGAGGGAGAAATGCAGGGGAAGAGAGGGGGAGAGTGAGAGAGAAGAGATGCGGAGGGAATGGAGGGAGAAATTCAGGGGAAGAGAGGGGAGAGTGAGAGAGGAGAGATGGGGAGGGAGTGGAGGGACAAATGCAGGGGGAGAGAGGGGAGAGTGAGAGAGGAGAGATGGGGAGGCAGTGGAGGGAGAAATGCAGGGGAAGAGAGGGGAGAGTGAGAGAGGAGAGATGGGGAGGGAGAGGAGGGAGAAATGCAGGGGAAGAGAGGGGAGAGTGAGAGAGGAGAGATGGGGAGGGAGTGGAGGGAAAAATGCAGGGGGAGAGAGCGGAGAGTGAGAGAGGAGAGATGGGGAGGGAGAAATGCAGGGGAAGAGAGGGGAGAGTGAGAGAGGAGAGATGGGGAGGGAGAGGAGGGAGAAATGCAGGGGAAGAGAGGGGAGAGTGAGAGAGGAGAGATGGGGAGGGAGTGGAGGGAGAAATGCAGGGGAAGAGAGCGGAGAGTGAGAGAGGAGAGATGGGGAGGGAGAAATGCAGGGGAAGAGAGGGGAGAGTGAGAGAGGAGAGATGGGGAGGGAGTGGAGGAAGAAATGCAGGAGGAGAGAGGAGAGAGAGAGCAGAGAGATGGGGAGGGAGTGGAGGGAGAAATGCAGGGGAAGAGAGGGGAGAGTGAGAGAGGAGAGATGGGAAGGGAGCGGAGGGAGAAATGCAGGGGAAGAGAGGGGAGAGTGAGAGCGGAGAGGGGGAGGGAGTGGAGGGAGAAATGCAGGGGAAGAGAGGGGAGAGTGAGAGAGGAGAGATGGGGAGGGAGTGGAGGGAGAAATGCAGGGGAAGAGAGGGGAGAGTGAGAGAGGAGAGATGGGGAGGGAGTGGAGGGAGAAATGCCAGGGAAGAGAGGGGAGAGTGAGAGAGGAGAAATGGGCAGGGAGTGGAGGGAGAAATGCAGGGGAAGAGAGCGGAGAGTGAGAGAGGAGAGATGGGGAGGGAGAAATGCAGGGGAAGAGAGGGGAGACTGAGAGAGGAGAGATGGGGAGGGAGTGGAGGAAGAAATGCAGGAGGAGAGTGGGGAGAGAGAGAGCAGAGAGATGGGGAGGGAGTGGAGGAAGAAATGCAGGAGGAGAGAGGGGAGAGAGAGAGAGCAGAGAGATGGGGAGGGTGTGGAGGGAGAAATGCAGGGGAAGAGAGGGGAGAGTGAGAGAGGAGAGATGAGAAGGGAGCGGAGGGAGAAATGCAGGGGAAGAGAGGGGAGAGTGAGAGAGGAGAGATGGGGAGGGAGAAATGCAGGGGAAGAGAGGGGAGAGTGAGAGAGGAGAGATGGGGAGGGAGTGGAGGAAGAAATGCAGGGGAAGAGAGGGGAGAGTGAGAGAGGAGAGATGGGAAGGGAGCGGAGGGAGAAATGCAGGGGAAGAGAGGGGAGAGTGAGAGCGGAGAGGGGGAGGGAGTGGAGGGAGAAATGCACGGCAAGAGAGGGGAGAGTGAGAGAGGAGAGATGGGGAGGGAGTGGAGGGAGAAATGCAGGGGAAGAGAGGGGAGAGTGAGAGAGGAGAGATGGGGAGGGAGTGGAGGGAGAAATGCAGGGGAAGAGAGGGGAGAGTGAGAGCGGAGAGATGGGGTGGGAGTGGAGGGAGAAGCAGAGGAAGAGAGGGGAGAGTGAGTGAGGAGAGATGGGGAGGGAGTGGAGGGAGAAATGCAGGGGAAGAGACGGGGAGAGCGAGAGAGGAGAGATGGGGAGGGAGTGGAGGGAGAAATGCAGGGGAAGGGAGGGGAGAGTGAGAGCAGAGAGATGGGGAGGGAGTGGAGGGAGAAATGCAGGAGAAGAGAGGGGAGAGCGAGAGAGGAGAGATGGGGAGGGAGTGGAGTGAGAAATGCAGGGGAAGAGAGGGGAGAGTGAGAGCAGAGAGATGGGGAGGGAGTAGAGGGAGTAATGCAGGGGAAGAGAGAGAGCAGAGAGATGGGGAGGGAGTGCAGGGAGAAATGCAGGGGAAGAGAGGGGAGAGTGAGAGAGGAGAGATGGGAAGGGAGCGGAGGGAGAAATGCAGGGGAAGAGAGGGGAGAGTGAGAGCGGAGAGGGGGAGGGAGTGGAGGGAGAAATGCAGGGGAAGAGAGGGGAGAGTGAGAGCGGAGAGATGGGGTGGGAGTGGAGGGAGAAGCAGAGGAAGAGAGGGGGAGAGTGAGTGAGGAGAGATGGGGAGGGAGTGGAGGGAGAAATGCAGGGGAAGAGACGGGAGAGCGAGAGAGGAGAGATTGGGAGGGAGTGGAGCGAGAAATGCAGGGGAAGGGAGGGGAGAGTGAGAGCAGAGAGATGGGGAGGGAGTGGAGGGAGAAATGCAGGAGAAGAGAGGGGAGAGCGAGAGAGGAGAGATGGGGAGGGAGTGGAGGGAGAAATGCAGGGGAAGAGAGGGGAGAGTGAGAGCAGAGAGATGGGGAGGGAGTAGAGGGAGAAATGCAGGGGAAGAGTGAGAGAGGAGAGATGGGGATGGAGTTGAGGGAGAAATGCAGGGGAAGAGAGGGGAGAGTGAGAGAGGAGAGATGGGGAGGGAGTGGAGGGACAAATGCAGGGGGAGAGAGGGGAGAGTGAGAGCGGAGAGATGGGGAGGGAGTGGAGGGAGAAATGCAGGGGAAGAGAGGGGAGAGTGAGAGAGGAGAGATGGGGAGGGAGAGGAGGGAGAAATGCAGGGGAAGAGAGGGGAGAGTGAGAGAGGAGAGATGGGGAGGGAGTGGAGGGAGAAATGCAGGGGAAGAGAGGGGAGAGTGAGAGAGGAGAGATGGGGAGGGAGAGGAGGGAGAAATACAGGGGAAGAGAGGGGAGAGTGAGAGAGGAGAGATGGGGTGGGAGTGGAGGGAGAAATGCAGGGGAAGAGAGCGGAGAGTGAGAGAGGAGAGATGGGGAGGGAGAAATGCAGGGGAAGAGAGGGGAGAGTGAGAGAGGAGAGATGGGGAGGGAGTGGAGGAAGAAATGCAGGAGGAGAGAGGGGAGAGAGAGAGCAGAGAGATGGGGAGGGAGTGGAGGAAGAAATGCAGGAGGAGAGAGGGGAGAGAGAGAGAGCAGAGAGATGGGGAGGGAGTGGAGGGAGAAATGCAGGGGAAGAGAGGGGAGAGTGAGAGAGGAGAGATGGGAAGGGAGCGGAGGGAGAAATGCAGGGGAAGAGAGGGGAGAGTGAGAGAGGAGAGATGGGGAGGGAGAAATGCAGGGGAAGAGAGGGGAGAGTGAGAGAGGAGAGATGGGGAGGGAGTGGAGGAAGAAATGCAGGAGGAGAGAGGGGAGAGTGAGAGACGAGAGATGGGAAGGGAGCGGAGGGATAAATGCAGGGGAAGAGAGGGGAGAGTGAGAGCGGAGAGGGGGAGGGAGTGGAGGGAGAAATGCAAGGGAAGAGAGGGGAGAGTGAGAGAGGAGAGATGGGGAGGGAGTGTAGGTAGAAATGCAGCGGAAGAGAGGGGAGAGTGAGAGAGGAGAGATGGGGAGGGAGTGGAGGGAGAAATGCAGGGGAAGAGAGGGGAGAGTGAGAGAGGAGAGATGGGGAGGGAGTGAAGGGAGAAATGCAGGGGAAGAGAGGGGAGAGTGAGAGCGGAGACATGGGGTGGGAGTGGAGGGAGAAGCAGGGGAAGAGAGGGGAGAGTGAGTGAGGAGAGATGGGGAGGGAGTGGAGGGAGAAATGCAGGGGAAGAGCGAGAGAGGAGAGATGGGGAGCGAGTGGAGGGAGAAATGCGGGGGAAGAGAGGGGAGAGTGAGAGAGGAGAGATGGGGAGGGAGTGGTGGGAGAAATGCAGGGGACGAGAGGGGGAGAGTGAGAGAGGAGAGATGGGGAGGGAGTGGAGGGAGAAATGCAGGGGAAGAGAGGGGAGAGTGAGAGAGGAGAGATGGGGACTGAGTGGAGGGAGAAATGCAGGGGAACAGAGGGGAGAGTGAGAGAGGAGAGATGGGGAGGGAGTAGAGGGAGAAATGCAGGGGAAGAGTGAGAGAGGAGAGATGGGGATGGAGTTGAGGGAGAAATGCAGGGGAAGAGAGGGGAGAGTGAGAGAGGAGAGATGGGGAGGGAGTGGAGGGACAAATGCAGGGGGAGAGAGGGGGAGAGTGAGAGCGGAGAGATGGGGAGGGAGTGGAGGGAGAAATGCAGGGGAAGAGAGGGAGAGTGAGAGAGGAGAGATGGGGAGGGAGTGGAGGGAGAAATGCAGGGGAAGAGTGGGGAGAGTGAGAGAGGAGAGATGGGGAGGGAGTGGAGGGAGAAATGCAGGGGAAGAGAGGGGAGAGTGAGAGAGGAGAGATGGGGAGGGAGAGGAGGGAGAAATGCAGGGGAAGAGAGGGGAGAGTGAGAGAGGAGAGATGGGGAGGGAGTGGAGGGAGAAATGCAGGGGAAGAGAGGGGAGAGTGAGAGAGGAGAGATGGGGGGGAGGGAGAAGAGAAGAAGAGAAGAAGATACAGGGAAGAAGGGAGAGGGGGAGAGTGAGAGAGGAGAGATGGGGAGGGAGTAGAGGGAGAAATGCAGGGGAAGAGAGGGGAGAGTGAGAGAGGAGAGATGGGGAGGGAGAGGAGGGAGAAATGCAGGGGAAGAGAGGGGAGAGTGAGAGAGGAGAGATGGGGAGGGAGTGGAGGGAGAAATGCAGGGGAAGAGAGGGGAGAGTGAGAGAGGAGAGATGGGGAGGGAGAGGAGGGAGAAATGCAGGGTAAGAGAGGGGAGAGTGAGAGAGGAGAGATGGGGAGGGAGTGGAGGGAGAAATGCAGGGGAAGAGAGGGGAGAGTGAGAGAGGAGAGATGGGGAGGTAGAGGAGGGAGAAATACAGGGGAAGAGTGGGGAGAGTGAGAGAGGAGAGATGGGGAGGGAGTAGAGGGAGAAATGCAGGGGAAGAGAGGGGAGAGTGAGAGAGGAGAGATGGGGAGGGAGAGGAGGGAGAAATGCAGGGGAAGAGAGGGGAGAGTGAGAGAGGAGAGATGGGGAGGGAGTGGAGGGAGAAATGCAGGGGAAGAGAGCGGAGAGTGAGAGAGGAGAGATGGGGAGGGAGAAATGCAGGGGAAGAGAGGGGAGAGTGAGAGAGGAGAGATGGGGAGGGAGTGGAGGAAGAAATGCAGGAGGAGAGAGGGGAGAGAGAGAGCAGAGAGATGGGGAGGGAGTGGAGGAAGAAATGCAGGGGGAGAGAGGGGAGAGTGAGAGCGGAGAGATGGGGAGGGAGTGGAGGAAGAAATGCAGGAGGAGAGAGGGGAGAGAGAGAGAGCAGAGAGACGGGGAGGGGAGTGGAGGGAGAAATGCAGGGGAAGAGAGGGGAGAGTGAGAGAGGAGAGATGGGGAGGGAGTGGAGGAAGAAATGCAGGAGGAGAGAGGGGAGAGAGAGAGCAGAGAGATGGGGAGGGAGTGGAGGGAGAAATGCAGGGGAAGAGAGGGGAGAGTGAGAGAGGAGAGATGGGAAGGGAGCGGAGGGATAAATGCAGGGGAAGAGAGGGGAGAGTGAGAGCGGAGAGGGGGAGGGAGTGGAGGGAGAAATGCAAGGGAAGAGAGGGGAGAGTGAGAGAGGAGAGATGGGGAGGGAGTGTAGGTAGAAATGCAGCGGAAGAGAGGGGAGAGTGAGAGAGGAGAGATGGGGAGGGAGTGGAGGGAGAAATGCAGGGGAAGAGAGGGGAGAGTGAGTGAGGAGAGATGGGGAGGGAGTGGAGGGAGAAATGCAGGGGAAGAGCGAGAGAGGAGAGATGGGGAGCGAGTGGAGGGAGAAATGCAGGGGAAGAGAGGGGAGAGTGAGAGAGGAGAGATGTGGAGGGAGTGGAGGGAGAAATGCAGGGGACGAGAGGGGAGAGTGAGAGAGGAGAGATGGGGAGGGAGTGGAGGGAGAAATGCAGGGGAAGAGAGGGGAGAGTGAGAGAGGAGAGATGGGGACTGAGTGGAGGGAGAAATGCAGGGGAACAGAGGGGAGAGTGAGAGAGGAGAGATGGGGAGGGAGTAGAGGGAGAAATGCAGGGGAAGAGTGAGAGAGGAGAGATGGGGATGGAGTTGAGGGAGAAATGCAGGGGAAGAGAGGGGAGAGTGAGAGAGGAGAGATGGGGAGGGAGTGGAGGGACAAATGCAGGGGGAGAGAGGGGAGAGTGAGAGCGGAGAGATGGGGAGGGAGTGGAGGGAGAAATGCAGGGGAAGAGAGGGGAGAGTGAGAGAGGAGAGATGGGGAGGGAGTGGAGGGAGAAATGCAGGGGAAGAGTGGGGAGGGGAGGGAGTGGAGGGAGAAATGCAGGGGAAGAGAGGGGAGAGTGAGAGAGGAGAGATGGGGAGGGAGAGGAGGGAGAAATGCAGGGGAAGAGAGGGGAGAGTGAGAGAGGAGAGATGGGGAGGGAGTGTAGGGAGAAATGCAGGGGAAGAGAGGGGAGAGTGAGAGAGGAGAGATGGGGAGGGAGAGGAGGGAGAAATGCAGGGGAAGAGAGGGGAGAGTGAGAGAGGAGAGATGGGGAGGGAGAGGAGGGAGAAATGCAGGGGAAGAGAGGGGAGAGTGAGAGAGGAGAGATGGGGAGGGAGTGGAGGGAGAAATGCAGGGGAAGAGAGGGGAGAGTGAGAGAGGAGAGATGGGGAGGGAGTGGAGGGAGAAATGCAGGGGAAGAGAGCGGAGAGTGAGAGAGGAGAGATGGGGAGGGAGAAATGCAGGGGAAGAGAGGGGAGAGTGAGAGAGGAGAGATGGGGAGGGAGTGGAGGAAGAAATGCAGGAGGAGAGAGGGGAGAGTGAGAGAGGAGAGATGGGGAGGGAGTGGAGGAAGAAATGCAGGGGAAGAGAGGGGAGAGTGAGAGAGGAGAGATGGGAAGGGAGCGGAGGGAGAAATGCAGGGGACGAGAGGGGAGAGTGAGAGAGGAGAGATGGGGAGGGAGTGGAGGGAGAAATGCAGGGGAAGAGAGGGGAGAGTGAGAGAGGAGAGATGGGGACTGAGTGGAGGGAGAAATGCAGGGGAACAGAGGGGAGAGTGAGAGAGGAGAGATGGGGAGGGAGTAGAGGGAGAAATGCAGGGGAAGAGTGAGAGAGGAGAGATGGGGATGGAGTTGAGGGAGAAATGCAGGGGAAGAGAGGGGAGAGTGAGAGAGGAGAGATGGGGAGGGAGTGGAGGGACAAATGCAGGGGGAGAGAGGGGAGAGTGAGAGCGGAGAGATGGGGAGGGAGTGGAGGGAGAAATGCAGGGGAAGAGAGGGGAGAGTGAGAGAGGAGAGATGGGGAGGGAGTGGAGGGAGAAATGCAGGGGAAGAGTGGGGAGAGTGAGAGAGGAGAGATGGGGAGGGAGTGGAGGGAGAAATGCAGGGGAAGAGAGGGGAGAGTGAGAGAGGAGAGATGGGGAGGGAGAGGAGGGAGAAATGCAGGGGAAGAGAGGGGAGAGTGAGAGAGGAGAGATGGGGAGGGAGTGGAGGGAGAAATGCAGGGGAAGAGAGGGGAGAGTGAGAGAGGAGAGATGGGGAGGGAGAGGAGGGAGAAATACAGGGGAAGAGAGGGGAGAGTGAGAGAGGAGAGATGGGGAGGGAGTAGAGGGAGAAATGCAGGGGAAGAGAGGGGAGAGTGAGAGAGGAGAGATGGGGAGGGAGTGGAGGGAGAAATGCAGGGGAAGAGAGCGGAGAGTGAGAGAGGAGAGATGGGGAGGGAGAAATGCAGGGGAAGAGAGGGGAGAGTGAGAGAGGAGAGATGGGGAGGGAGTGGAGGAAGAAATGCAGGAGGAGAGAGGGGAGAGAGAGAGCAGAGAGATGGGGAGGGAGTGGAGGAAGAAATGCAGGAGGAGAGAGGGGAGAGAGAGAGAGCAGAGAGATGGGGAGGGAGTGGAGGGAGAAATGCAGGGGAAGAGAGGGGAGAGTGAGAGAGGAGAGATGGGAAGGGAGCGGAGGGAGAAATGCAGGGGAAGAGAGGGGAGAGTGAGAGAGGAGAGATGGGGAGGGAGAAATGCAGGGGAAGAGAGGGGAGAGTGAGAGAGGAGAGATGGGGAGGGAGTGGAGGAAGAAATGCAGGAGGAGAGAGGGGAGAGAGAGAGCAGAGAGATGGGGAGGGAGTGGAGGGAGAAATGCAGGGGAAGAGAGGGGAGAGTGAGAGAGGAGAGATGGGACGGGAGCGGAGCGAGAAATGCAGGGGACGAGAGGGGAGAGTGAGAGAGGAGAGATGGGGAGGGAGTGGAGGGAGAAATGCAGGGGAAGAGAGGGGAGAGTGAGAGAGGAGAGATGGGGACTGAGTGGAGGGAGAAATGCAGGGGAACAGAGGGGAGAGTGAGAGAGGAGAGATGGGGAGGGAGTAGAGGGAGAAATGCAGGGGAAGAGTGAGAGAGGAGAGATGGGGATGGAGTTGAGGGAGAAATGCAGGGGAAGAGAGGGGAGAGTGAGAGAGGAGAGATGGGGAGGGAGTGGAGGGACAAATGCAGGGGGAGAGAGGGGAGAGTGAGAGCGGAGAGATGGGGAGGGAGTGGAGGGAGAAATGCAGGGGAAGAGAGGGGAGAGTGAGAGAGGAGAGATGGGGAGGGAGTGGAGGGAGAAATGCAGGGGAAGAGTGGGGAGAGTGAGAGAGGAGAGATGGGGAGGGAGTGGAGGGAGAAATGCAGGGGAAGAGAGGGGAGAGTGAGAGAGGAGAGATGGGGAGGGAGAGGAGGGAGAAATGCAGGGGAAGAGAGGGGAGAGTGAGAGAGGAGAGATGGGGAGGGAGTGGAGGGAGAAATGCAGGGGAAGAGAGGGGAGAGTGAGAGAGGAGAGATGGGGAGGGAGAGGAGGGAGAAATACAGGGGAAGAGAGGGGAGAGTGAGAGAGGAGAGATGGGGAGGGAGTAGAGGGAGAAATGCAGGGGAAGAGAGGGGAGAGTGAGAGAGGAGAGATGGGGAGGGAGAGGAGGGAGAAATGCAGGGGAAGAGAGGGGAGAGTGAGAGAGGAGAGATGGGGAGGGAGTGGAGGGAGAAATGCAGGGGAAGAGAGGGGAGAGTGAGAGAGGAGAGATGGGGAGGGAGTGGAGGGAGAAATGCAGGGGAAGAGAGCGGAGAGTGAGAGAGGAGAGATGGGGAGGGAGAAATGCAGGGGAAGAGAGGGGAGAGTGAGAGAGGAGAGATGGGGAGGGAGTGGAGGAAGAAATGCAGGAGGAGAGAGGGGAGAGAGAGAGAGCAGAGAGATGGGGAGGGAGTGGAGGGAGAAATGCAGGGGAAGAGAGGGGAGAGTGAGAGAGGAGAGATGGGAAGGGAGCGGAGGGAGAAATGCAGGGGAAGAGAGGGGAGAGTGAGAGAGGAGAGATGGGGAGGGAGAAATGCAGGGGAAGAGAGGGGAGAGTGAGAGAGGAGAGATGGGGAGGGAGTGGAGGAAGAAATGCAGGAGGAGAGAGGGGAGAGAGAGAGCAGAGAGATGGGGAGGGAGTGGAGGGAGAAATGCAGGGGAAGAGAGGGGAGAGTGAGAGAGGAGAGATGGGAAGGGAGCGGAGGGAGAAATGCAGGGGAAGAGAGGGGAGAGTGAGAGCGGAGAGGGGGAGGGAGTGGAGGGAGAAATGCAAGGGAAGAGAGGGGAGAGTGAGAGAGGAGAGATGGGGAGGGAGTGGAGGGAGAAATACAGGGGAAGAGAGGGGAGAGTGAGAGAGGAGAGATGGAGGGAGTGGAGGTAGAAATGCAGGGGAAGAGAGGGGAGAGTGAGAGAGGAGAGATGGGGAGGGAGTGGAGGGAGAAATGCAGGGGAAGAGAGGGGAGAGTGAGAGAGGAGAGATGGGGAGGGAGTGGAGGGAGAAATGCAGGGGAAGAGAGAGGAGAGTGAGAGCGGAGACATGGGGTGGGAGTGGAGGGAGAAGCAGGGGAAGAGAGGGGAGAGTGAGTGAGGAGAGATGGGGAGGGAGTGGAGGGAGAAATGCAGGGGAAGAGACGGGAGAGCGAGAGAGGAGAGATGGGGAGGGAGTGGAGGGAGAAATGCAGGGGAAGGGAGGGGAGAGTGAGAGCAGAGAGATGGGGAGGGAGTGGAGGGAGAAATGCAGGAGAAGAGCGGGGAGAGCGAGAGAGGAGAGATGGGGAGGGAGTGGAGGGAGAAATGCAGGGGAAGAGAGGGGAGAGTGAGAGCAGAGAGATGGGGAGGGAGTGGAGGGAGAAATGCAGGGGAAGAGGGGAGAGTGAGAGAGGAGAGATGGGGAGGGAGTGGAGGGAGAAATGCAGGGGAAGAGAGGGGAGAGCGAGAGAGGAGAGATGTGGAGGGAGTGGAGGGAGAAATGCAGGGGAAGAGAGGGGAGAGTGAGAGAGGAGAGATGGGGAGGGAGTGGAGGAAGAAATGCAGGAGGAGAGAGGGGAGAGAGAGAGCAGAGAGATGGGGAGGGAGTGGAGGGAGAAATGCAGGGGAAGAGAGGGGAGAGTGAGAGAGGAGAGATGGGAAGGGAGCGGAGGGAGAAATGCAGGGGAAGAGAGGGGAGAGTGAGAGAGGAGAGATGGGAAGGGAGCGGAGGGAGAAATGCAAGGGAAGAGAGGGGAGAGTGAGAGAGGAGAGATGGGGAGGGAGTGGAGGTAGAAATGCAGGGGAAGAGAGGGGAGAGTGAGAGAGGAGAGATGGGGAGGGAGTGGAGGTAGAAATGCAGGGGAAGAGAGGGGAGAGTGAGAGAGGAGAGATGGGGAGGGAGTGGAGGGAGAAATGCAGGGGAAGAGAGAGGAGAGTGAGAGCGGAGACATGGGGTGGGAGTGGAAGGAGAAGCAGGGGAAGAGAGGGGAGAGTGAGTGAGGAGAGATGGGGAGGGAGTGGAGGGAGAAATGCAGGGGAAGAGACGGGAGAGCGAGAGAGGAGAGATGGGGAGGGAGTGGAGGGAGAAATGCAGGGGAAGGGAGGGGAGAGTGAGAGCAGAGAGATGGGGAGGGAGTGGAGGGAGAAATGCAGGAGAAGAGCGGGGAGAGCGAGAGAGGAGAGATGGGGAGGGAGTGGAGGGAGAAATGCAGGGGAAGAGAGGGGAGAGTGAGAGAGGAGAGATGGGGAGGGAGTGGAGGGAGAAATGCAGGGGAAGAGAGGGGAGAGTGAGAGAGGAGAGATGGGGAGGGAGTGGAGGGAGAAATGCAGGGGAAGAGAGGGGAGAGTGGGAGAGGAGAGATGGGGAGGGAGTGGAGGGAGAAATGCAGGGGAAGAGAGGGGAGAGCGAGAGAGGAGAGATGTGGAGGGAGTGGAGGGAGAAATGCAGGGGAAAAGAGGGGAGAGCGAGAGAGGAGAGATGGGGAGGGAGTGGAGGGAGAAATGCAGGGGAAGAGAGGGGAGAGTGAGAGAGGAGAGATGGGGAGGGAGTGGAGGGAGAAATGCAGGGGAAGAGAGGGGAGAGTGAGAGTGGAGAGATGGGGAGGGAGTGGAGGGAGAAATGCAGGGGAAGAGAGGGGAGTGTGAGAGAGGAGAGATGGGGAGGAAGAGGAGGGAGAAATGCAGGGGAAGAGAGGGGAGAGTGAGAGAGGAGAGATGGGGAGGGAGTGGAGGGAGAAATGCAGGAGAAGAGAGGGGAGAGTGAGAGAGCAGATATGGGGAGGGAGTGGAGGGAGAAATGCAGAGGGAGAGAGGGGCGAGTGAGAGCAGAGTGATGGGAGGGAATGGAGGGAGAAATGCAGGGGAAGAGAGGGGAGAGTGAGAGACGAGAGATGGGGAGGGAGTGGAGGGAGAAATGCAGGGGAAGAGACGGGAGAGTGAGAGAGGAGAGATGGGGAGGGAGAGGAGGGAGAAATGCAGGGGAAGAGAGGGGAGAGTGAGAGAGCAGAGATGGGGAGGGAGTGGAGGGAGAAATGCAGGGGAAGAGAGCGGAGAGTGAGAGAGGAGAGATGCAGAGGGAGAAATGCAGGGGAAGAGAGGGGAGAGTGAGAGAGGAGAGATGGGGAGGGAGTGGAGGGAGAAATGCAGGGGGAGAGAGGGGAGAGTGAGAGCAGAGAGATGAGGAGGGAGTGGAGGGAGAAATGCAGGGGAAGAGAGGGGAGAGTGAGAGAGGAGAGATGGGGAGGGAGTGGAGGGAGAAATGCAGGGGAAGAGAGCGGAGAGTGAGAGAGGAGTGATGGGGAGGGAGTGGAGGGAGAAATGCAGGGGAAGAGAGCGGAGAGTGAGAGAGGAGAGATGGGGATGGAGTGGAGGAGAAATGCAGGGGAAGAGAGGGGAGAGTGAGAGAGGAGAGATGGGGAGGGAGTGGAGGGAGAAATGCAGGGGAAGAGAGGGGAAAGTGAGAGAGGAGATATGGGGAGGGAGTGGAGGGAGAAATGCAGGGGGAGAGAGGGGAGAGTGAGAGCAGAGAGATGGGGAGGGAATGGAGGGAGAAATGCAGGGCAAGAGAGGGGAGAGTGAGAGACGAGAGATGGGGAGGGAGTGGAGGGAGAAATGCAGGGAAGAGAGGGGAGAGTGAGAGAGGAGTGATGGGGAGGGAGAGGAGGGAGAAATGTAGGGGAAGAGAGGGAGTGAGAGAGGAGAGATGGGGAGGGAGTGGAGGGAGAAATGCAGGGGAAGAGAGCGGAGAGTGAGAGAGGTGAGATGAGGAGGGAGTGGAGGGAGAAATGAAGTAGAAGAGAGGGGAGAGTGAGAGAGGAGAGATGGGGAGGGAGTGGAGGGAGAAATGCAGGGGGAGAGAGGGGAGAGTGAGAGCAGAGAGATGAGGAGGGAGTGGAGGGAGAAATGCAGGGGAAGAGAGGGGAGAGTGAGAGAGGAGAGATGGGGAGGGAGTGGAGGGAGAAATGCAGGGGAAGAGAGCGGAGAGTGAGAGAGGAGAGATGGGAGGGAGTGGAGGGAGAAATGCAGGGGACGAGAGCGGAGAGTGGGAGAGGAGAGATGGGGATGGAGTGGAGGGAGAAATGCAGGGGAAGAGAGGCGAGAGTGAGAGAGGGGAGATGGGGAGGGAGTGGAGGGAGAAATACAGGGGAAGAGAGGGGAGAGTGAGAGAGGAGAGATGGGGAGGGAGTGGAGGGAGAAATGCAGGGGAAGAGAGGGGAGAGTGAGAGAGGAGATGGGGAGCGAGTGGAGGGAGAAATACAGGGAAGAGAGGGGAGAGTGAGAGAGGAGAGATGGGGAGGGAGTGGAGGGAGAAATGCAGGGGAAGGGAGGGGGAGTGATAGAGGAGAGATGGGTAGTGAGTGGAGGGAGAAATGCAGGGGAAGAGGGGAGAGTGAGAGAGGAGAGATGGGGAGGGAGAAATGCAGGGGAAGAGAGGGGAGAGTGAGAGAGGAGAGATGGGAAGGGAGAGGAGGGAGAAATGCAGGGGAAGAGAGGGGAGAGTGAGAGCAGAGAGATGGGGATGGAGTGGAGGGAGAAATGCAGGGGAAGAGAGGGGAGAGTGAGAGAGGAGAGATGGGAGGGAGTGGAGGGAAAAAGAAAGGAAAAAAAGAAAGGAGGAAAAATGCAGGGGAAGAGAGGGGAGAGTGAGAGAGGAGAGATGGGGAGGGAGAAATGCAGGGGAAGAGGGGAGATTGAGAGAGGAGGGATGGGGAGGGAGTGGAGGGAGAAATGCAGGGGAAGAGAGCGGAGAGTGACAGAGGAGAGATGGGTATGGAGTGGAGGGAGAAATGCAGGGAAAGAGAGGGGAGAGTGAGAGAGGAGAGATGGGGAGGGAGTGGAGGGAGAAATGCAGGGGGAGAGAGGGGAGAGAGAGAGCAGAGAGATGTGGAGGGAGTGCAGGGAGAAATGCAGGGGAAGAGAGGGGAGAGTGAGAGAGGAGAGATGGGGAGGGAGTGGAGGGAGAAATGCAGGGGAAGAGAGGGGAGAGTGAGAGAGGAGAGATGGGGACTGAGTGGAGGGAGAAATGCAGGGGAACAGAGGGGAGAGTGAGAGAGGAGAGATGGGGAGGGAGTGGAGGGAGAAATGCAGGGGAAGAGAGGGGAGAGTGAGAGAGGAGAGATGGGGAGGGAGTGGAGGGAGAAATGCAGGGGAAGAGTGAGAGAGGAGAGATGGGGATGGAGTGGAGGGAAAAATGCAGGGGGAGAGAGCGGAGAGTGAGAGAGGAGAGATGGGGAGGGAGAAATGCAGGGGAAGAGAGGGGAGAGTGAGAGAGGAGAGATGGGGAGGGAGAGGAGGGAGAAATGCAGGGGAAGAGAGGGGAGAGTGAGAGAGGAGAGATGGGGAGGGAGTGGAGGGAGAAATGCAGGGGAAGAGAGCGGAGAGTGAGAGAGGAGAGATGGGGAGGGAGAAATGCAGGGGAAGAGAGGGGAGAGTGAGAGAGGAGAGATGGGGAGGGAGTGGAGGAAGAAATGCAGGAGGAGAGAGGGGAGAGAGAGAGCAGAGAGATGGGGAGGGAGTGGAGGGAGAAATGCAGGGGAAGAGAGGGGAGAGTGAGAGAGGAGAGATGGGAAGGGAGCGGAGGGAGAAATGCAGGGGAAGAGAGGGGAGAGTGAGAGCGGAGAGGGGGAGGGAGTGGAGGGAGAAATGCAGGGGAAGAGAGGGGAGAGTGAGAGAGGAGAGATGGGGAGGGAGTGGAGGGAGAAATGCAGGGGAAGAGAGGGGAGAGTGAGAGAGGAGAGATGGGGAGGGAGTGGAGGGAGAAATGCCAGGGAAGAGAGGGGAGAGTGAGAGAGGAGAAATGGGCAGGGAGTGGAGGGAGAAATGCAGGGGAAGAGAGCGGAGAGTGAGAGAGGAGAGATGGGGAGGGAGAAATGCAGGGGAAGAGAGGGGAGACTGAGAGAGGAGAGATGGGGAGGGAGAAATGCAGGGGAAGAGAGGGGAGAGTGAGAGAGGAGAGATGGGGAGGGAGTGGAGGAAGAAATGCAGGAGGAGAGTGGGGAGAGAGAGAGCAGAGAGATGGGGAGGGAGTGGAGGGAGAAATGCAGGGGAAGAGAGGGGAGAGTGAGAGAGGAGAGATGGGAAGGGAGCGGAGGGAGAAATGCAGGGGAAGAGAGGGGAGAGTGAGAGCGGAGAGGGGGAGGGAGTGGAGGGAGAAATGCAAGGGAAGAGAGGGGAGAGTGAGAGAGGAGAGATGGGGAGGGAGTGGAGGGAGAAATGCAGGGGAAGAGAGGGGAGAGTGAGAGAGGAGAGATGGGGAGGGAGTGGAGGGAGAAATGCAGGGGAAGAGAGGGGAGAGTGAGAGAGGAGAGATGGGGAGGGAGTGGAGGGAGAAATGCAGGGGAAGAGAGGGGAGAGTGAGAGCGGAGAGATGGGGTGGGAGAGGAGGGAGAAGCAGAGGAAGAGAGGGGAGAGTGAGTGAGGAGAGATGGGGAGGGAGTGGAGGGAGAAATGCAGGGGAAGAGACGGGAGAGCGACAGAGGAGAGATGGGGAGGGAGTGGAGGGAGAAATGCAGGGAAGAGAGGGGAGAGTGAGAGCAGAGAGATGGGGAGGGAGTGGAGGGAGAAATGCAGGAGAAGAGAGGGGAGAGCGAGAGAGGAGAGATGGGGAGGGAGTGGAGGGAGAAATGCAGGGGAAGAGAGGGGAGAGTGAGAGCAGAGAGATGGGGAGGGAGTGGAGGGAGAAATGCAGGGGAAGAGAGTGGAGAGTGAGAGCAGAGAGATGGGGAGGGAGTAGAGGGAGAAATGCAGGGGAAGAGTGAGAGAGGAGAGATGGGGATGGAGTTGAGGGAGAAATGCAGGGGAAGAGAGGGGAGAGTGAGAGAGGAGAGATGGGGAGGGAGTGGAGGGACAAATGCAGGGGGTGAGAGGGGGAGAGTGAGAGCGGAGAGATGGGGAGGGAGTGGAGGGAGAAATGCAGGGGAAGAGAGGGGAGAGTGAGAGAGGAGAGATGGGGAGGGAGTGGAGGGAGAAATGCAGTGGAAGAGTGGGGAGAGTGAGAGAGGAGAGATGGGGAGGGAGAGGAGGGAGAAATGCAGGGGAAGAGAGGGGAGAGTGAGAGAGGAGAGATGGGGAGGGAGTGGAGGGAGAAATGCAGGGGAAGAGAGGGGAGAGTGAGAGAGGAGAGATGGGAAGGGAGAGGAGGGAGAAATACAGGGGAAGAGTGGGGAGAGTGAGAGAGGAGAGATGGGGAGGGAGTAGAGGGAGAAATGCAGGGGAAGAGAGGGGAGAGTGAGAGAGGAGAGATGGGGAGGGAGAGGAGGGAGAAATGCAGGGGAAGAGAGGGGAGAGTGAGAGAGGAGAGATGGGGAGGGAGTGGAGGGAGAAATGCAGGGGAAGAGAGCGGAGAGTGAGAGAGGAGAGATGGGGAGGGAGAAATGCAGGGGAAGAGAGGGGAGAGTGAGAGAGGAGAGATGGGGAGGGAGTGGAGGGAGAAATGCAGGAGGAGAGAGGGGAGAGAGAGAGCAGAGAGATGGGGAGGGAGTGGAGGAAGAAATGCAGTAGGAGAGAGGGGAGAGAGAGAGAGCAGTGAGATGGGGAGGGAGTGGAGGGAGAAATGCAGGGGAAGAGAGGGGAGAGTGAGAGAGGAGAGATGGGAAGGGAGTGGAGGGAGAAATGCAGGGGAAGAGAGGGGAGAGTGAGAGAGGAGAGATGGGGAGGGAGAAATGCAGGGGAAGAGAGGGGAGAGTGAGAGAGGAGAGATGGGGAGGGAGTGGAGGAAGAAATACAGGAGGAGAGAGGGGAGAGAGAGAGCAGAGAGATGGGGAGGGAGTGGAGGGAGAAATGCAGGGGAAGAGGGAGAGTGAGAGAGGAGAGATGGGAAGGGAGCGGAGGGAGAAATGCAGGGGAAGAGAGGGGAGAGTGAGAGCGGAGAGGGGGAGGGAGTGGAGGGAGAAATGCAAGGGAAGAGAGGGGAGAGTGAGAGAGGAGAGATGGGGAGGGAGTGGAGGTAGAAATGCAGGGGAAGAGAGGGGAGAGTGAGAGAGGAGAGATGGGGAGGGAGTGGAGGGAGAAATGCAGGGGAAGAGAGGGGAGAGTGAGAGAGGAGAGATGGGGAGGGAGTGAAGGGAGAAATGCAGGGGAAGAGAGGGGAGAGTGAGAGCGGAGACATGGGGTGGGAGTGGAGGGAGAAGCAGGGGAAGAGAGGGGAGAGTGAGTGAGGAGAGATGGGGAGGGAGTGGAGGGAGAAATGCAGGGGAAGAGCGAGAGAGGAGAGATGGGGAGGGAGTGGAGGGAGAAATGCAGGGGAAGGGAGGGGAGAGTGAGAGAGGAGAGATGGGGAGGGAGTGGAGGGAGAAATGCAGGGGACGAGAGGGGAGAGTGAGAGAGGAGAGATGGGGAGGGAGTGGAGGGAGAAATGCAGGGGAAGAGAGGGGAGAGTGAGAGAGGAGAGATGGGGACTGAGTGGAGGGAGAAATGCAGGGGAACAGAGGGGAGAGTGAGAGAGGAGAGATGGGGAGGGAGTAGAGGGAGAAATGCAGGGGAACAGTGAGAGAGGAGAGATGGGGATGGAGTTGAGGGAGAAATGCAGGGGAAGAGAGGGGAGAGTGAGAGAGGAGAGATGGGGAGGGAGTTTAGGGACAAATGCAGGGGGAGAGAGGGGAGAGTGAGAGCGGAGAGATGGGGAGGGAGTGGAGGGAGAAATGCAGGGGAAGAGAGGGGAGAGTGAGAGAGGAGAGATGGGGAGGGAGTGGAGGGAGAAATGCAGGGGAAGAGTGGGGAGAGTGAGAGAGGAGAGATGGGGAGGGAGTGGAGGGAGAAATGCAGGGGAAGAGAGGGGAGAGTGAGAGAGGAGAGATGGGGAGGGAGAGGAGGGAGAAATGCAGGGGAAGAGAGGGGAGAGTGAGAGAGGAGAGATGGGGAGGGAGTGGAGGGAGAAATGCAGGGGAAGAGAGGGGAGAGTGAGAGAGGAGAGATGGGGACTGAGTGGAGGGAGAATTGCAGGGGAACAGAGGGGAGAGTGAGAGAGGAGAGATGGGGAGGGAGTAGAGGGAGAAATGCAGGGGAACAGTGAGAGAGGAGAGATGGGGATGGAGTTGAGGGAGAAATGCAGGGGAAGAGAGGGGAGAGTGAGAGAGGAGAGATGGGGAGGGAGTTTAGGGACAAATGCAGGGGGAGAGAGGGGAGAGTGAGAGCGGAGAGATGGGGAGGGAGTGGAGGGAGAAATGCAGGGGAAGAGAGGGGAGAGTGAGAGAGGAGAGATGGGGAGGGAGTGGAGGGAGAAATGCAGGGGAAGAGTGGGGAGAGTGAGAGAGGAGAGATGGGGAGGGAGTGGAGGGAGAAATGCAGGGGAAGAGAGGGGAGAGTGAGAGAGGAGAGATGGGGAGGGAGAGGAGGGAGAAATGCAGGGGAAGAGAGGGGAGAGTGAGAGAGGAGAGATGGGGAGGGAGTGGAGGGAGAAATGCAGGGGAAGAGAGGGGAGAGTGAGAGAGGAGAGATGGGGAGGGAGAGGAGGGAGAAATACAGGGGAAGAGAGGGGAGAGTGAGAGAGGAGAGATGGGGAGGGAGTAGAGGAGAAATGCAGGGGAAGAGAGGGGAGAGTGAGAGAGGAGAGATGGGGAGGGAGTGGAGGGAGAAATGCAGGGGAAGAGAGCAGAGAGTGAGAGAGGAGAGATGGGGAGGGAGAAATGCAGGGGAAGAGAGGGGAGAGTGAGAGAGGAGAGATGGGGAGGAGTTGGGGGAGAAATGCAGGGGAAGAGAGGGGAGAGTGAGAGAGGAGAGATGGGGAGGGAGTGGAGGGAGAAATGCAGGGGAAGAGAGCAGAGAGTGAGAGAGGAGAGATGGGGAGGGAGAAATGCAGGGGAAGAGAGGGGAGAGTGAGAGAGGAGAGATGGGGAGGGAGTGGAGGAAGAAATGCAGGAGGAGAGAGGGGAGAGAGAGAGCAGAGAGATGGGGAGGGAGTGGAGGAAGAAATGCAGGAGGAGAGAGGGGAGAGAGAGAGAGCAGAGAGATGGGGAGGGAGTGGAGGGAGAAATGCAGGGGAAGATAGGGGAGAGTGAGAGAGGAGAGATGGGAAGGGAGCGGAGGGAGAAATGCAGGGGAAGAGAGGGGAGAGTGAGAGAGGAGAGATGGGGAGGGAGAAATGCAGGGGAAGAGAGGGGAGAGTGAGAGAGGAGAGATGTGGAGGGAGTGGAGGAAGAAATGCAGGAGGAGAGAGGGGAGAGAGAGAGCAGAGAGATGGGGAGGGAGTGGAGGGAGAAATGCAGGGGAAGAGAGGGGAGAGTGAGAGAGGAGAGATGGGAAGGGAGCGGAGGGAGAAATGCAGGGGAAGAGAGGGGAGAGTGAGAGCGGAGAGGGGGAGGGAGTGGAGGGAGAAATGCAAGGGAAGAGAGGGGAGAGTGAGAGAGGAGAGATGGGGAGGGAGTGGAGGTAGAAATGCAGGGGAAGAGAGGGGAGAGTGAGAGAGGAGAGATGGGGAGGGAGTGGAGGGAGAAATGCAGGGGAAGAGAGGGGAGAGTGAGAGAGGAGAGATGGGGAGGGAGTGGAGGGAGAAATGCAGGGGAAGAGAGAGGAGAGTGAGAGCGGAGACATGGGGTGGGAGTGGAGGGAGAAGCAGGGGAAGAGAGGGGAGAGTGAGTGAGGAGAGATGGGGAGGGAGTGGAGGGAGAAATGCAGGGGAAGAGACGGGAGAGCGAGAGAGGAGAGATGGGGAGGGAGTGGAGGGATAAATGCAGGGGAAGGGAGGGGAGAGTGAGAGCAGAGAGATGGGGAGGGAGTGGAGGGAGAAATGCAGGAGAAGAGCGGGGAGAGCGAGAGAGGAGAGATGGGGAGGGAGTGGAGGGAGAAATGCAGGGGAAGAGAGGGGAGAGTGAGAGCAGAGAGATGGGGAGGGAGTGGAGGGAGAAATGCAGGGGAAGAGGGGAGAGTGAGAGAGGAGAGATGGGGAGGGAGTGGAGGGAGAAATGCAGGGGAAGAGAGGGGAGAGTGAGAGAGGAGAGATGGGGAGGGAGTGGAGGAAGAAATGCAGGAGGAGAGAGGGGAGAGAGAGAGCAGAGAGATGGGGAGGGAGTGGAGGGAGAAATGCAGGGGAAGAGAGGGGAGAGTGAGAGAGGAGAGATGGGAAGGGAGCGGAGGGAGAAATGCAGGGGAAGAGAGGGGAGAGTGAGAGCGGAGAGGGGGAGGGAGTGGAGGGAGAAATGCA
>NW_026780709.1:0-27906 GCF_030144855.1 Hypanus sabinus | reverse complement strand
ACATAAAACCCTGAAGGAACTCAGCAGGCCAGTCAGCATCGATGGGAATGAATAAAGAGAATATGTCTCGATTCTAGAACCTACTTCATCTATATCGCTGATACATTTCCCATCACAATGGTGCGAGATCGACGGATTAACCCTAGGAGAGGATGACGGGTGGTGAACGCAAATTGGCAGTGGGGCACGTTGTACAAATTATTTGTTGCAGCGACAGCCGAGGTTGTTCAACTACTGAAGATCAGCTCCATAATCGAGGAATATTGATCCGTAAATAAATCCCGGAAGGATTATATAGTGTATCACCCCAGCTATTAGATGCTGCCCAAGAATCCCATCTGCTCGTCACATTTGTCCGAGTATGGAACGTATTCCTCTTAAACTTTCTATCCATGTACCTGTCCATTGACAGATGGAGAGAGAGGCAGAGATATGATCTGGGGATGTGGGGTTGGACAGTTGGACAACGAACTTTGCAAAATAAAGAGCGTATTCCACTGTTCCCCCCATAAAAAATGAAATAGTCCCTTTCCATCTGCACTCTCGTATCGGCCGTCATCCAAGCACTCGTTGCACTCCACTTTTTTCCCTTCAATCCATGGTGCACCATGTACTCCAATCAGATTACATCTACTTCAGGCCTTTGAAATTTCTACCTATCTAGTCGTAGGTCCGTCCATCATTCCTACTCAACAGCCCCCTTCTCACTCGTCTAATCACCAATATTACTTGAATCGGCATCTTATTGGGGAATTCTAACCAGTCCAGTTTGAAAAGTTCACCTAAAATTTGTCATCAACAATCACGTGTAGTACCAGTGTGAACAACACACTGAACCGCAGTTACATTGAGATGAAGAGAGCTGGAAAGTGTGATCACACGACAGCACCTCTATTTCCTGAGTGTAGTCAGAGACTTAGGACCACTGCAACAGCAGTGGGAACCAAGAAGATATGGACAAAGAAAGCAGTTCAGAAGATCTGTTTGAATCTGCGGACTCGACTGCATTCAGGGATTCATCTTCGAATCTGAATGAGAACACCGCTTTATCACTAACTTAATTTAAACATCGGAGGATGAGTGTGTGCCTACGAGAAACCGTCATGCCACTGTGACAATTGTAGCCACCTGGGCTCAGGAGTACTTCGGAAAACCATTGTCACATAACACAGTCCGTCCAGAAATGCAACTTGAAACTGCATTACGCAAGGAGGAAGCCATGCATCAACTCTATGCAGGAACGCCGACAAGTTCTTTAGGCCCGAGCTCATCTCAGATGGACGAAAAGACTGTAGAACAATGTGCTGTGGTCAGATGAGCCCACATTTCAGCTAGTTTTCGGAAAAAAATGGGCGTCGAGTTCTCCGTGCCAAAGATGAAAACGACAACCCCCTGATTGTTATCAGCGAAAGGTGCAAAAGCCAGCATCTGTGATGGTATGGGGATGCATCAGTGCCCATGGCATGGGTGAGCTGAATGCTTGTGAAGGTACCATTGACTCTGAGGCGTATAGATTTTAGAGAGACATATGTTGCCATCAAGGCGGCGTCTCTTCCAAGGACGTACATGCTTATTCAGCAGGACAATGCCAGACCATATTTTGGACGGGCTACAACAGCGTAGCTTTGTAGACAAAAAGTGCGTGTGCTTGACTGGCCTGCTGCCAGTCCACATCTATCTCCAACTGAAAATGTATGGTGCATCATGAAGAGGAGAATCACACAACAGAGACCACGGACTGTTGAGCAGCTGAAGTCATATATCAAGCAAGAATGGACAAAATTTCCAATTGCAAATCTACTACAATTAGTATCCTCAGTTCCAAAACGATTAAAAAGTGTTATTAAAAGGAAAGGTGATGTAACACAATGATAAATATACCTCTGCCCGAACTTTTGCTGAGTGTGTTGCAGCCATCAAATTCTAAATTTGTGTCTATTTACAAAATAGAAAATTTGTTGAAAATCTTTTCTCTGTGCTTTTGTCAGTTAAATAAAGGTTCACGTGAATTAACATATCACAGATTTTTGTTTTTATTGCATTTTGGAAAACATTCCAACTTTTCTGGAAATGGGGTTTGTATATTCTGTGCGGAATCTTAATAATGTCTCCTCTACGGTGACCATCAACGTGGCGCACGTCAGGGATGTGTGCTTAGCCTAATGCTCTACAGCCGGTATACTCACCCAGTAGACCTGACTCCATCATATCGATGCAGTTTAAATAAAACAAGACATCGGCTGTGTTTGGTTTGTCACCTAAAACACTCGAAAGCTTCTACAGATGTACCATGGCTATCATCTTGACAGGCTGCATCATTGTCTGGTACGGGGCTGGGGCACTATTGTACAGGAACAAAGGAAACTACAGAAAAATTGCAACATTTGTCAGCTCCATCTTGCCTATTGGCTTCCGTAGTGTCCCAGATATCTTCAAGGAGGGATGCCTCAGAAAGGCGCCGACAGTAACTGAGGACCATCCGACTCCCCCCCCCCCCGATCACTCCATCACTCAGGACATGCCCGCTTCTCATTGCTACTGTCAGGAGGGAAGTGCAGCCTGAACGTACACATGCAGCGATCCAGGTGCATTTACATTCGCTCTGAATTCCGATTCTTCAATAGACATTTAACCAATTAAAATTAACTCTCTTTTATTACTTCTGTTTTTGCACTACATTGACCTTAGTGTATCTCTAGCTATATATCTATATATCTATTATGTGTGTGTGTGTGTGTGTGTGTGTGTGTGTGTGTGTGTGTGTGTGCGTGTGTGTGTTTATGTCTGCAGTGGGACATATATCCGCAGGCCGTATGGCTCTCTCAGTGGATCTGCATTTTTTTTTGAGGGGGTTTATTAAAGTGCGATGCACGATAAACCTGAGCGTCCTTAAGCAGCGGTATTTACAGATTTTTAGACATGATGAAGATTCACCAGCGTATTCTACATTTCGTCCGGCTCCAAAGTCTTCCCGAATTAATATTTTATTTCTTGTATTCACTACATCGATTCAGCCGCTTTGCAATTGGGAACACAGAAATTATTTTAATGTCCTTGATGATACCAGATTTTTGACTGATTTTGAGTTCAGGAATTGCTTTATCTCTTTATGGCACGTTGGCAGAGTTTATATATATATATAGCCTGCTATGGCGGAAGTTACTGATTGATCACGCAAAGAGCCACTCCAGACATTGCTCCCGAATTAAACAATATTTCCACAATTTATTGCATTGACCATGTAGCAGGGAATCTCACGATTACAAGTGTAGACAATATTAGAATAATTTCAATCACATGCTAAGATATAAGTAGATGTTAATTATAATTACCTTAATCCAATGATAGCCCATCAGTCTTTCATGCGGACACTTTCCCCTTTTCTCCAGAACATTCTAACCCCTACATTATTCTTCACATATGTAGTTATGCCTCGAGATACTTCTGCATGGTCAGATAGTTCCCGATATGAAGCTTTGTCTATCTTTAGAGAACAATGGCTAGTACGTCATCTGTTGCTGGTTAAGGTTTCATTCTGACTTGCCCCAGTGAAAGTATTGATGACTAGCTAATCATTGTTCTTAGTCTATACCCCTATTTACCTATCCCTCTACTCTATCATGTGAATCCGTAAATATGTTTTTCGCTGTCTTTTGTTGAGGAGAGATGAAGAGGGAGGACGCATGTGGAGAGAGCTGGTAGACTACCGGACGGAGTGGACTGGGCTCTGAGGGTCGGAAGGTCGACAACGCCCGGAGGTGAACATTGTGGAAGAATGGCGACTGAGTGAGCTCCAGCATGCACTTTTGACTTTGCCCAGAATTGGGCCTTATTTTTTTTATTTTCCTCCCTAACCCTGTATTCAGATTAAGATTCATAAAGTTTAATTATTTAATGGCATATGTTGCACTGTCTGGTATTTTGTGTTGTGTGTTTGTAACTGGGCGGTACACTGCACAGCATCCACACAAATGATTTCTCAGTTTCGCGGGGTCAAAGGCTGATTCCACTAGACGAACACGAGCTGGACGAGCCTGAGGGTTACAATTGTGACGGCTACGTTCGGGATTGATTCCTTTGGATGCTGTGTGATTGCACCGTTCAAATCTCTGCTGGTATGGATGTTGCTGTTTAAAGCCAAAATCATATAGACATATTTCTTTGTTGAACACGGACTATAGAATGATAGCAAGGATTTTATCTAATAGATTATCTAAATACTCACCAAAATTAATACATATGGATCAAACAGGATTTATCAAAAATAGACAATCGTCAAATAACATAACTCGGTCAATTTTTATATAATTCATTTGGCACAAAAGAGGGAGGAAATGAGTGTGGCAGTTGCTTTGGATGCAGAAAAAGCATTTCATAGATTGGAATGCGACTTTTTATTTAAGGTATTGGAAAAATATAGATGAAGAGTATCTTTTATAAAATGGATTAAAAACTTAAATACTCATCCCGAAGCTAACGTAGTGACAAATAGCCAAATTTCAACATCATTTCAGTTAACAAGGTCAACTCGACAAGGTTGTCCATTATCACCTGCTTTATTTGTGCAGGCGATAGAACCATTAGCTAAATTAATTAGAACTGACTCAGATATTATGGGTTTCAGAGTTAATCAGGAGGAATATAAGATTAACTTATTTGCTGACGATGTTCTGCTTTATCTAATGAAACCCGTTGTACTAGTTGCGTAAATTATCTTGTAGATTGGAAGAATATGAGAAAATATCAGGATACAAAATAAATTGGGATACAAGTGAAATTCTACCGCTTACTAAAGTAGGTTATAGTCAATGTCGATTAATAACTCAATTTATATGGCCGACAAATGGTATAAAGTATTTAGGTATAAGAGTTGATAATGATGTAAAAAATTTATATAAATTAAATTATTTGCCATTATTGAAAAAAAAAATCAAGAAGATCTTGATAAATGGATGATGTTACCAATAACATTAGTAGGTAGATTCAATGCTGTGAAAATGAATGTATTCCCTCGATTACAATATTTATTCCAAATACTACCAATAAAATTACCGCAGATTTTTTTTCAAGAGTTAAATAAATGTGTGAGGAAGTTCCTTTGGAAAGGTATGATGTCAAGAATATCGTTGGAAAAATTGACATGGAATTTTGACCTAGGAGGGTTACAATTACCAAATTTTAAGAATTATTACAAAGCAAATCAACAGATTAATTGGATCTTTTTTTTTTTGATGGAGATAAACCGGCATGGATTAGAATAGAGTTAGATAAGACAGGAGAAAATATACCAGTAGATTTTATATATAAATGGGAATCTAAATGGATAAGGGAAAAGAAAGAATCTCCTGTATTAAAACATTTGATTGATTTATGGAATATGATAAATGCTGATGATAAGATAAAGAAATCGTTATTAGCAAAAAGAACTTTAATTGAAAATAAACTTATTCCCTTTACAATGGATAACCAACTTTTATATAACTGGTTTGAAAAAGGGAATAGATATATAGGACACTGTTTTGAAGGAGGTATATTAATTTCATTTGATCAATTAAAGAATAAATACAAAATATCAAATAACTCATTTTTGTATTTCCAATTAAGGGCTTATTTAAGAGATAAATTAGGTCAAACAATGTTATTGCCATAACAGAATGAAATAGAAACTTTAATTCAAAAAGTAGAAAGTTTAAAGAAATATTTCCTGTATGTATAGTTTGATTCAAAAACAGGCAATTAAACAAGGAATTCATAAGTCAAGACAAAAATGGGAAACAGAGTTGAATATTAAAATTGATGAATCAAGTTGGTCAAGACCAACTTGACAGTATGACAAATAGAACAAATGTCTGACTAAGATTAGTACAATATAACTTTATACATCAATTGTATATTACACCACGAAAAAAACAAATAGATTAAACCGAAATTTTTCTGATCAATGTTTCCGATGTAATCAAGAAATTGGTACTTTTTTTTTACATTCTACTTGGTCTTGTTTTAAAATTCCACTTTGTTTGACAAATTTTAGAGTTTTACTAATTTTACTGGAACAAATTATTGGAACACAACTTCCACATCATCCAAAATTATTATTATTAGATGATATTGAAGTGATAAAACCGAAACCAAAATTGAACAAGTATCAGAAAGAATCCATAAAAATTGCATTGGCAGTAGCCAAAAAGGCTATTGCAGTTACTTGGAAATCGGATTCATACTGAAGTATAGATGGTTGGAAGAATGCAATATTCAGCTGCATTCCACTTAAAAAAAAGACTTATAATTTAAGAAATAAATATATATTTCTGAAAATTTGGCGCCTTTATTTCCAAAAGATAGGATTAAATATATAGGTGCTCCGAAGACAAAATTATTGTTTTTCTGGGGAAATAAATAAATATATATTAAAACCATTTTAAACTACTATGTGGGGATCTTCCGATATCCAGGCACTATTTCTTTTTTCTTTCTTTCTTTCTTTCTTTCTTTCTTTCCTTCTTTCTTTCTTTCTTTCTTTCTTTCTTTCTTTCTTTCTTTCTTTCTTTCTTTCTTTCTTTCTTTCTTTCTTTCTTTCTTTCTTTCTTTCTTTCTTTCTTTCTTTCTTTCTTTCTTTCTTTCTTTCTTTCTTTCTTTCTTTCTTTCTTTCTTTCTTTCTTTCTTTCTTTCTTTCTTTCTTTCTTTCTTTCTTTCTTTCTTTCTTTCTTTCTTTCTTTCTTTCTTTCTTTCTTTCTTTCTTTCTTTCTTTCTTTCTTTCTCTCTCTTTTTTTTTCTTCTTTCTTTCTTTTTTCACTCTTTTTTTTTCTCTTTTTCATACACATGTGAGGGAGGTGGGGTTAAGGGGAAGTGGGGAGATGGCTGATATTATTTCTTTCTATACTGTAACCTATTTGAAAATTCAATAAAATAATTTTAAAAAACAGGTCGCCAATATCCATTGATAACTAATTATCCCTATGCCTGCTGACTTTTTCTTTAATCCCGGCAGGAACATGCAAATGTTGCACTCTCAAAATTTCGGCTTTGAAAGCCTTCGACTTACTGAACACATCCAAGCCAGAAATCGACTTAACCCAATCCACTCTTGTTATATCCTTTCTCATTTCCACAAAATGGGTCCTTCTGCAATTTATTATTTCCACCGACAGATATAATTAAAAAAATGCTGATTATGATGTGTTCAGTGTGTATGTTTATGGCAGAACGTGGAGTTTGAACCATTGTCTGCACACAAGCTAAAGTTGATATGAGAAGAGATACCAAATACCAAATTGCATTACTGCGATTTTCAATCACTTTGCTCCGTCAACCGATCTGTAAAATCAAGATATATCTATTTGTTTTCATTTGATATTATTTCCAATCTGGTGTCTAGTGGCGAATCCATATAGAAAACAGAAGAAATGCATTTTGATAAATTGTCATCTACTGGATTTAGGAATCCGAAACGGCAGTTGCATCTTTAATGTAAATGCCTATGTATGTGTTAGTCTGTGGTCCTGGATTTGATATTAACGTTCAAGCTGCAGGACAGTAGTACCTGCAATGATTGTCCACCTGGTTTGTTAATTACGCTGTTATTTGTGGCAGAAGTGCCAATGCGGTCCACGCAGATAACAACAAAAACGGTAATGTGCAGAATGACGGTTTGTTCATAGCTTTTCCCTTTGATGTAGATAAACGAAGATAAGATGACTGCAGTGATCACATAAGGAGTTGGATAAATCTCCAAGCGAATTATATGCAAAGAGGGGGAAATTAAAAGATGCATTTTGGAATTCATTTCAGCTGATGACCAGGAAACGCTGTGACCTTATCAATGTGGACGGTCTTAAAGCTGCAAAGACAACCATGTTATCATCGTACTCAACGATGGGCATAGAATATTGGATGACGTCAGCAGCGTGGCCAGCGTAGCTGAGTGAGCGGAGGTGGAGAGAAGCAATGACACTATCAGTGTGATCAGTGACGTGATTTGAAGCTGCAGACTATTCGGCTTATTGAATGATGGAGCCCGCAATCGTCCTGACGTTCCAGCATGACACTGAACTTGTCTGCTTCGTATCCGCTCTTCTGCGGTTCAGAGTGGCTCTGAAATCATTGCAAAATCTTTATCAGTAACATGTTTTATTTTCATTTTAGACTAACATCCGGCGTATTCCTTATTTCTACATGTGCTGGACTACAGCAGGTTAACTGCATCTATTTCTGACTGTGATTAATGTGATTTGTGACGTGCAATAATTCTCTTTGTTGTTGACACAGACTGAACATTAATTTGCAGCATGCTTCACAATATTTATGGGTTTTTAAATATGTGAGCCGTGTGTTTACAAATATACCCTGTATGTTAACACCTTTATTTACAATATTATTGACAGCATCTGACATCAGATAAGTGCATCTGTATACAGCACAAAATTATGTAGCCTCGATATTTTTAGGTTCCCCGGGGTGATCCATTATCCGCACAATTGAGTACAAGCTGTACCTCCTTTCATACTGTACATTCTTTATTCACGTATTTTTCAACAACGTCCGGAATTATTATTCTGCAGGTATACCAAATAGAAGAGATGTAAGAATCTTCTTTCCTCCGCTTCTGAACAGCGCTGATTGTCGCTGGGTTCCTCTAATGCATGGACGCTCTGTTGCAGTTTTACTCATTGGCAATAACGATTAGAATGATATTGTGGAGGAGATTTTCTGGGGAGGGTACGAGCTGTACAAAAGGGATCGATTCCACCAAAACCCGTCGGATCTAATGTCCTTGCGTGAAAGTTGGCGAGAGTTTTTCAGTTGGTTTTAAATTTATTTGTCAGTGGTCAGGTAACCGTTGTCATAGTGCTGAAGATGCGATAGTTGGTTTACAAACAGAGGCAATGTATAGTGAGATTCCTAGCAAGGAAAGGCTGATAGGGCAAGATTGCAGTCAAGACTTGCAGTTACAACGTAAGAGGCGGGAAAATTGAAATGGCTGAATACTAGAGTGAAGGCGTTATATTTAAATGTGCGTAGAATACTGGATACGGTAGAAGAAATTCTAGCACTGTTAAGTATTGGCATAAGTGTATATGATGTTGTAAGAATATTTGTAATTTCAATAATACGCATTGTAGCAATGCGTTGTAGGTAGAACGGGCAGGGTTACTCTATCGTTTAAAGTGAAATCAAATCATTAGAGAGAGGTGATATAGGGTCGTGAGGCGTTGTATAATTGTGGATGGAGCTAACGAACTGTAAGGGCAAAAGGCCATGATGTGAGGTATATACCGACCGCCAACAGTAAGGACAAGGTTTATTAATTACAACGGAAGATTGAAAATGAATGCTTAAAGGGCAATCGACATGACGGATTTAAACTTACAGCAAGACTGGGAAAATCATGCTGGTGCTGGATTCCAACAGAGAAAATTTTCAGAATGCCTAGATTGGGTGTAGAGCAGCCCGTGGTTGAGCACACTGCCGGATCAGCGTAATGAGCCGTAATTGATTAGAGAGCTTGGTAAAAGAACGCTTTGGTGAAAATGAAAAGAATATGATTGAAAAGGGATTTAAAGTGGGATGCATCAGGATTACTGTGCGTTAAAGAGAATCACAGAGGAACGAGAGATATATACTTCCCAATGAGGAGATGTCTTCTAAAGGAAAGATGATACAAAGGAGCCGAACAAGAACAGTCAAAGGCAAGATAATAGCCATAGAGAAGGCTTGCAATAGAGAAAAAATTAGTGGAAAAGTAGATGATTGGGACGTTGTTAACTGCCAACAGAAGGCAATTGAAAGTCATCCAGAAGATAAAGAAGGGATACAAGATTATGCTAGCCAGTACTATTTAAAAAAATATATACCATATGGTCCTTCATATGCAAAAAGTGTAAGGGAGAAACAAGAGCGAAAACCGCAAATGGCGCCAATTCACTGTAAACACCTACAGGGGCAGTGAAGGTAAGGAACAGAAGCTGGAAAAGGAATTTTAGCTGAATGGAAAGTCAGGAGATTGGGGACGCGACATTGATGTGACTTATATACAGAACCCAACCATGAGTCAGAATTTTGTCTACAAATTACAGCGGGAAATCTAAAATGCATGCCACAGGGCCAATATAAACATCGTCCTAAGGGATTTATCGTATGTTTCTTAAGACTTCGAAAATCATGTCAGTGCTGGATTTCAAGGCACAGAATTTCTAGATTGTGTACGGGATAGCTTTTTCAGAGCAGCTGGAGGTTTAACCACTATGGAATCAGCTATTCTGGATTGGGTGCTGTGAAATGAGCCGGGATTAATTCAAGAGTTTGGTAAAAGAAATCTTTTGTGCAAATGATAACAATATTATATAATTCACCCTGAACCCTGATAAAAAGCGATCTGAAGTTGGATACATCAGACTTACGTTGGCGTAAAGGGAATTACACTGTCTTGGGAGATGGGATGGCTTGAATTAATCGGAAAAGAACACTGGCAGGTGTGACAGCAGAGCAGCAATGGTTGTAATTTCTGGAAGGGAATTGTAAGGCACTGTATACATACATTCCAAAGCGGAGATGTGTTCTAAAGGAAAGAATATATAACCGTAGTGATCAAGAGAAGGCAAGCCAACATAATAAACAAAGTGATGTATGCAAAAGTGCAAGAAGTAGTGTGAAGTTAAATGATTCGGAATGTTCTAAATGGCCACAGACGCAGCGATAAAAGTCACTAAGGAGTTTGAAATGGAATAGAAAATGTTGCTAATAATATTGTTAGCCAAAAATATTAATTAAAATATTACCAAAAGTTTCTTCAGATGCACAAAGTGTTAAAGAGAGACGAGAGTGCTGAACCGCTGAAAAGTGATGATCCTGAGGCAGTCATAGTGGATAATGAAATGGCACACGGACTGCATAGGTATTCTGCACCAATTTTCACCGTGACGTTGGCAGTATGGTGGAAGTTCCAGGTGTCGCGGGCCATAAAGTGAAACCAACACGACACACCAAAATGCCAAAATCCGAGTTGCTAAGTGCAACATGTTCTGCATTCGTACGAATACATTTCCTGTCACATTATAAACACTTAAATGCACCAGAACCCTCATGGCAACAATCGTTCAGTAGTCACTTTATCACAGTGGCATATTAGCTTGTAATCGGTGTTTTTAAAGTTCAGGATGTTCTGATTCCTCACTCGAACGAAGAACATGATATAAAACATTGGAAAAGCCATTCGGTGCACAGTGTTTTGTCGGCGTTGACACCAATTTATATGTGTGAAGGATTATCCCTGTGAAAAAATGATGAGTTTGTCATAATGGGGCGCTGGTCGCGGACCCAAATATAAGACGCAGACACTGAAGTACAGGGAACAGGACTAAGATTACCCTGAAAGCAAGGGAAGTCGGGAGAAAACATCGCTGGACATGGACACAGGA
Organism: Hypanus sabinus; assembly: GCF_030144855.1. NCBI lineage: Eukaryota > Metazoa > Chordata > Chondrichthyes > Myliobatiformes > Dasyatidae > Hypanus > Hypanus sabinus. The sequence goes on along the minus strand of NW_026780709.1, from coordinate 16,492 downwards.
GCCTGCACTAGGACTCCGAGTCTGAGACTGGACAGGGAGCCAGAACATGGGTCTTGACTCGGGCTCATAACCCGGATACAGGCGAGGACTAGGGACTAGGAACAGACTAGACACAAGATAGTAGTGGGAATACGAAGCCTTGACTTGGACTAGACACGGTTCTAGGACTGGGCTTGGACAGGACGAGGGGACTCCAGCACCAGGCTGGGCGAGGTACTCCTGGGCTGGGCGAAGTATCCCTGGTCTGTACGGGGAATCTCCAGCAAAGACGAGGAACCTCCAACACAGAAGGTGGCCCATGAACTAGATTTGGCTGAGCTCTTGGACTCCTCCTTGGAACGCAGAGCGGGCACCCTTCCTGGGACGCAGGAACGGGACCCTTCCTAGGACGCAGGGCTGGGACGCGTTCTCGGACGCAGTGCCGGGACCCTTTGTAGGACGCAAAAATTGCCGAGGTAAACTGCCGAGGATTATGATGGGGACGATCCAGCACAGGACGAGGAATCGCCAGCACCGGCCTGGGCGAGGTACTCCTGGGCTGGGACACGGCGCCTGAACTTGGTATTGGAACTCAGAGCCTGGGTCTTGAGCACAGGAACAGGGAACACAGAGTCAGCGCCCCTCCTTGGGAAGCACAGGTTGTAGGACCAGGACGGACATAGAACAGGGACACTAAACACGGGGACGTAAAGAAACACTAAATACGGGAATACAAAGAGACAGTTCCAGACTCAACGGCAGATAGTTCCTTATCTTGGCATGGCAAGGTTCCGGTCTCAGTTTGAACTTGACGAGGTTTCACGGGAAGGTTTCAGGGAAAAGGGGAGGGACCAGTCCAGCCGGACTTGGTTTGAGAGGTATTTCAGTGCCAGCCCACAACGAGAATCAGGTTCCTCAATGACGGCACCCAACAGGGAGAAAACAGGAAAATCCAGAACAAGGATCCATGGACCGGAACGTGAACCGGAATGCGGATTTCACGGACTGGACCATGAAGGAGTAAGGCACAGACAGATTCTGTACTTATTGTATTGTGACAAGATCATAAGGTTTATTCATTATGGACTGTGACTTTAAAAAGTGAGAGAATGTGACGCTGATTCAGAGAGAGAGAGAGGCACAGAACAGCTGGTGAGTCGCTATGGTAATGGAAGGGTCGAAATATAAAATGGACAGCTGGTGTTCAGCACTTGGATATATATACAAGGTCAGCTGGTTTTCTGGCAGACACACGAGACACAGACAGAGAGCACAGACACTGGATGAGCTTTGAGGGCCCACGAAAGGAAGCGTTTTGTTCTCAGTGTGGAGAAGGAGTGATCTGTGAAAAGTTATCAGTGTGTTTAACCCGTGCCTGGGTTTATAGCTTTACCGAGTGAAGACGGTACCATTTATCGTGGTCACAGTCAGTGACGTGGAAAGATTTTCAGAGGACAACAGGAAGACCGACAGCATCGGCTTGCTTCGATAAGAATTCACCCCTCTCTCTCTCCACAGTTCTACACTCAGCATCACGAACTGAACTGACTTCTTTTATATACCATCGTAAGACTGTATCATTTACCACCTAAGCTTGATGAAGTTTGGGGTTTTATATTTCCACACATATATGGACAATCTCTGCTAATCTGTTTGATTTATTTGGTTTTATATTACTATATTACGTAGATACAAAATAGTGCTGGCCTGGTGAAAAATGTCTTCCAAGTGTCTGTTGGTCCAGGTCTTCAAGCTGTAGTATCGCTTGCAAGAGGAAAGTATCTGAAACACATTATGGTTGGCGTGCCTTTACTACCTGTTGATCTTCCAGGCCTTTTTCACTCATCTACTGATGTACGTATACTTCAGAAACGAATTTTCACAATCTCAGATTCGCTGGGCTATCAACACCACTCTCTGCGATTTTGGATAGAAACGTAGAACACCTAGAGAACTATACAGGTCCTTTGACCCACAGATTTGTGCCGATCATGTCCTTACATTAAAATTACCTTGAGTTACCCATAGCCCTCTATTTTTCTGAGCGCTATGCACCTTTCCCGGAGTCTCATAAAAGACGGTATCGTTTCCGCCTCCACCACCCTCGCCGGTAGCACAATCCATGCACTCACTACTCTCTGTGTAAAAAGAAACCTTACCCCTGACATATCCTCTGTATCTACTTCCAGGCACCTTAAGGCTATGCACTTTCTTACAAGCCATTTCTTCCCTGGGTAAAAAAAAGACTAGGACTATCCACACGATCAGTGCGTCTCATTATCCGTACACCTCTATCAGGTCACCTCTCATCCTACGTCGCTCCAATGAGAAAAGGCCAATTTCTCTCAACCTATTCCCATAAGACATGCTCCACAATACAAACAACAGTCTTGTAAATCTGTACTGCACTCCTTCTAAGGTTTCCACGTCCTTCCTATAGTATGGCGACTGGAATTGAGCACAGTACTCCAAGTACCTTCTTTATAGCTGCAACAATACTTACCGCCTCTGAATTTCAGTCCCACGATTGAGGAAGGCCAATGCCCTGTATGCCTTCGTAACCACAGAGTCCAGCTGCGAAGCAGCTTTGACTGTCTTACGTACCCGGACCACAGGACGCCTCTGATCATGCACACTGCCCACAGTCTTACCATTAATACTATAGTCTGCACTACCAAAATTGAAGCACCACACACTTATAAGGCTTGACCTCCATCTTTCACTTCTCAGCTCAGTTTTGCATCCTGTTAATGTTCCGCTGTAACTGTGACAATTATCCAACTATCCACAACACCCCTAACCTTTGTGTCATCAGCAAATTTACTAACACGTCCGTCCACTTCCTCATCAGGTCATTTATAAAAATCGTAAAGAGTAGGCTGCCCAGAACAGATCCCTCAGACACACCACTGTTCACCGGCCTCCATGCGGCATATGACCAGTCTAGAACCACACTTTGCCTTCTGTGTGCAAGCCAATTCTGAGTCCACAAGGTAATGTCCCATGCCTCCTTACTTCACTAAAATCCATCTACACTAGATCTACAGCTTTAGCTTCAACAATGCATTTAACGACATCCACAAAAAAAAAATAAATCAATCAGGGTCGTAAGGCATGGGCTTTGGAAAAGCCATGCTGATTATTCGTAATCAGATTATGCCTCTCCGAATGTTCATCAATCCTGCCTCTCACGATCTTCTCCATCAACTGACTAACCTCTGAAGTAAGACTCACAGGTCTATAATTTTCTGGACCATCCCCAGTCCCTTTCTTGAAAAACGGAGCAGCATCCACAATCCTCCAATCCTCCGGAACATCTCCCGTCCTCATTTATGATCCAAAGAATATCAACAGAATGTCAGCAATCTCCTCGCTCGCGTTCCACAGTAGCCTGGGGAACATCCCGTGCGCTTCTGGTGACTTATCTAACTTGATGCTTTCCAAAAGTTCCAGCACATCCTTTATCTAAATATCTACACGCTTTATCTTTTCCGTCCGCTGCAAGTCATCCCTAAAATCGGCAAGGTCCTTTTCCATAGTGAATACTGAATCAAAGTATTCATCCAGTCTGTCTGCTATCTCCTCCGGTTCCTTACACACTTTCCCACTGTCACTGTTGATTGGTCCTAATCTCTTACGTCCTCTCCTCCTGCTCTTCACATACTTGTAGAATTCCTTGAGGTTTTACTTAATCCTGTCAAACAAGGCATTTTCATGGCCCCTACCAAATTTCATTCTTAAGCTCCTTCCTGCTACCTTATAATCTATGATGATTTAGTTTTTTTTTGTATCTTTTGTTCTTGACTGCTTTTCTTCTTGACTGGAGTTACAACAGCCTGTACCCTACCATCTTTTACATGTCTCATGAGAAAATACCTACGCAGAACCCCACACAAATGTCCCCCGCACATTTCCCACTGTTCCTCCGTACGATTCCCGGAGAACATCTGTTTCCAGTTAATGCTTCAAAGTTCCTGCCTGATGGCCTCATATTTCCCCTTACTCCAGCTAAACGTTCCCCTAACTTTTCTGTTCCTATCCTTCTCCAATGCTATGGTTAATGAGATGGAATTGTTATCACAATCTCCATAATGTTCTCCCACGGAGAGACCTGACAATTTAACAGGGATCACTTCCCAATACCAGATAAACTACACGCTCTCCTCTTGTAGACCTCTCTACATGTGGTGCCTGGAAAACCTTTGAACACACTTAGTAAACTCCACCCAATGTCAGGACCAATGACATGGATAGTAAGAAGGAGGGCGTCCTGCAAGGAAAGCTTAGGAGTTAGGTGAAAATTTGAAGGACAGCACCTAGAGTTGCAATCTGAGGAGCGTTACCCGTGCCGCATGCTAGTGAGGATAGATATAGGAAGATAATGCAGCTACATACATGGCTAAGGAGTTGGTGCAGGAGGGAGGGCTTTATGTTTCTGGACAACTGTGCCTCGATCCAGGGAAGTTGGGACCTTTGGGAGTAATATCCCACTGAAGTGGGAGTAATATCCTTGCGGAGAGATTTGCCAGTGCTGCGCTGGGGGGAAGGGGGTTAAAAGTAGATTTGCAAGGGGAGAGGAACCAGAGTGTCAGAGCAGATGGAGACGTGGAGGAGGATAAAGGTCATGCGAGAACAGTAAGTACAGTCCATGGAGTAAGGGCAGATCTAACATATAAAGAGGCGTCGAGGAAAGGGAAGCCGAATAAAGTGTGCAAAGGTTGTAAATTAGAAGAGGTAAAGTGCGTGTACTTCAATGCAAGAAGCTCAGAAATAAAGGTGATGAACTGAGAACTTGGATACAAACATGGAATTATAATATAATGTCCATTACAGAGAGTTGGTTGGCACCAGGGTGGGAATGCATGCTCAATATTCCTGGATTTCAATGTTTAAAAGGGATAGAAAGGGGGTGAAAGGAGTGGAGGGGTGGCATTACTGGCCAGGAATACTATTACAGCTACAGAAAGAGTGGATATAGCACCATGATTCGCTTTTGAGTCAGTATGGGTGGAAGCCAGGAACAGGAAGGGAGCATTTACTCTATCTGTATGCCCCCTGGTATAAAAAGAGATACCGGGGAGCAGATTGAGACGCAGATTTTGGAAAGATGCAAAAAAACAAAGTTGTTATCATGTGTGAATTTATCTTCCCTAATATTGATTGGCACCTGCTTAGTTCCAACAGTTTCGATGGGCCAGTGTTTGTTAAGTGTGTCCAGGACGGTTTCCTGTCACAGCCTGCTGACAGGCCGACTGGGGGATACACCTCATTAGATCTAGTATTAGGTGAGGAACCGTGTCAGGTCAGAGATCTCTCAGTGTGTGAGCATTTGGGGGACGGTGACCACCTCTTCCCGGCCTTTAACATTCTCAAGGAAAAGATTCAGAAAGGATAGGATTTGTTTTAATTGGGGAAGGGCAAATTATCAGGCAATAAGGCTCGTACTTGCTGGTGTGTTTTGGGATGATTGTTTTGCTGCGAAATGTACTATTAACATGTGGTCGATGTTCAGGGATCTCTGGCAGGATTTTAGGGATACATTTGTCCTGGTGTGGAAGACAAAGAATGGTAGGGTGAAGGAACCATGGGTGACAGGTGAGGTAGAGAATCTAGTCCGTTGGAAGAAGGCAGCAAACATGAGGCTTAGGAAGAAGGATCAGATACGGATATTGAGGAATATAGGGCAGCAAGAAAGGAGCATTATAAGGAGCTGAGAAGTGCAAGAAGGGGGCATGAGAAGACCTTGGCGAGTAGGGTAAAGGAAAACCTCATGCCATTCTACAATTATGTGAAGATCAAAAGGTTGACAGGGGTGAAGATAGGACCGATTAGAGATAAAGTTGGAAAGATGTGCCTGGAGGCTGTGGAATTGAACAAAGTCCTCAATGAACAACTCACTTCGGTATTCACCAACGAGAGGGAACTTGATGTTCTGGAGCAGGTTCATATTAAATGAGAGCAGGTGTTCGAATTGTTAAAATACATTAGGACGGGTCAGTCCCCGAGGCATGACGGAGAATTTCCCAGGCTAATCCACGAGCCGAGGGAAGAGATTGCTGAGAATCTGGCTAGGATTCTTCTGTTCTCGTTGCCCATGGGAATGGTACTGGAGGATTGGAGGGGAGTGAATGTTGTCCACTTGTTCACAAAAGTTAGTAGGAATAGCCCGAACAATTAAAGACCAGTGAGTCTTTCGTCTGTGGTGAGAAAGCTGTTGGAAAAGATTATTAGAGATAGGATCTATGGGCTTCTAGAGATTCATGGTCTGCTCTGGAATAGTCAGCATCGCTCTGCGAAGGGCAGATCGCATTTATCAAACCGGTTAGAGCTCTTTGAGGAGGGGACTAGGCATGCAGTTGATGGTAGATCAGTGGATGTGATCTACTTCGATTTTACTGAGGCATTTGTTAAGATTCCGCATAGTAGGCTTATTCATAAAGTGAGACGGCATAGGATCCAAGGATCATTAGCCAGGTGGATTCAAAATTGGCTTGCCTGCAGAAAGCAGACGGTCGTGTTGGAGTGAATACCTTCGGTTTAGAGGGTTGTGACTAGTGGTGTCTCAAAACGATCGATTCTGGGACCCCTATTTTTCGTGATTTTCATTAATGACCTAGATGTGGGGGTAGAAAGGTGAGTTGACAAATTTGCAGACGACACAGTGGTTAGTGGTGTTGTGGACAGTGTAGAGGACTGTCGAAGATTGCAGAGGCATTGATAGGATGCAGAAGTGGGCTGAGAAATTCCAGGGAGTTCAACCCGGACAAATGTGGGGTGGTACACATAGCCAGTAAGGGCGTTGTTGATGGTGATCCTGCAGAAAGCCGTGAGGATTTGGGGACGCATGCCAAACCGCTACAGCCGTCTAACGTGGAAGAGGCGCTGTTGTCCTTTGTTTTACAGCAGCCAGCCGATATGTGGACCCCCCAACACACACACATATCTTTAAAAAATTTTAGACCTTTTTCAGAATTTCCAACACCGTTAAGAATTGAAGCAATAAACACTATTGGATGTCGGCGATTCTTTGCTAATAAACGACAGACACCGTCCAATCGGAACATTTTAGTTTTGTCATATTGCTACCAGTTATTGCGACTGCCTGACATCGATTAATTGTGCTGTCAGTTGTGGTTTGTGTCTGGTTAAGGAGCATATTACAGGGGTTGGGAGACAATAAAGTGCCGCCCAGATTTCGGTTCCTGTAAAAAAAAAATCTTGCTCTGAGGTATCGTTTATCTGTATTTAGAAGTAGAAGAAATCTTGCTGTCCAGGAAGATTCTGGTTACAGAATATGGTCTTGCAAAGAATCTTTCAGAGAACAGCGCAAGTGGCCGCATACCAGATTGATGAAGAAGATATCCTGGCAATACTTGCAAAGATTTTCGGGCTCTTGCCTACTGTTCCGTAGTTCTCCGCCAAGACATTTATTACGTTGCCAGTCCCTTTAGAGATACCTCTCTTGGTGTTCTGTGTACAATTGTATTCGCCTTTTTTATAGAAATGTTAGAATGGAGTGAAGACAGCATTTACAAAGAACTGTTGCGTATGACTTTATAGAAATCATGATTATGCTCAGACACAGTCAATATGCACACTATTGTTTTCTCCATAATGTTGTGACATCGTTAAGTAAAGGGAGTAGGTGTAATTTCAGAGGACAGAGATGCAGTTGGAATTTGAGGGACATTTTATAACACAGTGTATGGACTGTTTCTTGAATAGCCTGACAAAGGAAGTGTCATCAACTATACTGAAGGAAAAATTGGGCAGATTAAGTAATCAGAATGGATTAGTGAGATGTGGATCTACCCGGACAAACGGAACTAGGTCAGATGGCCATGTCGTTCGGCAAAGAGATACTGGGACGAAAGACTCTTTTCTGTGCTCAATGATTCTTGAACTCTACTCTGCATTGCTGCTGCATTCCGTGAACGTCAGGTAATAACTATATAACCATTTAACAATCACAGCACGAAAACAGGCCATTTTGGCCCTCCTAGTCCTTGCCGAACCCTTAATCTCACCTAGTCCCACCTACACGCACTCAGCCCATAAACCTCCACTCCTTTCCTGTCCATATACCTATCCAATTTTACCTTAAATGACACAACTGAACTGGCCTCTACTACTTCTACAGGAAGCTCATTCCACACAGCTATCACTCTTTGAGTAAAGAAATACCCCCTCGTGTTTCCCTTAAACTTCTGCCCCCTAACTCTCAAATCATGTCCTCTAGTTTGAATCTCCCCTACTCTCAATGGAAACAGCCTGTTCACGTCAACTCTATCTATCCCTCTCAAAATTTTAAATACCTCGATCAAATCCCCCCTCAACCTTCTACGCTCCAATGAATAGAGACCTAACTTGTTCAACCTTTCTCTGTAACTTAATTGCTGAAAACCAGGTAACATCCTAGTAAATCGTCTCTGCACTCGCTCTAATTTATTGATATCTTTCCTATAATTCGGTGACCAGAACTGCACACAATATTCCAAATTTGGCCTTACCAATGCCTTGTACAACTTTAGCATTACATCCCAGCTTCTGTACTCAATGCTTTGATTTATAAAGGCCAGCGTTCCAAAAGCCTTCTTCACCACCCTATCTACATGAGACTCCACTTTCAGGGAACTATGCACAGTTATTCCTAGATCTGTCTGTTCCTCTGCATTCCTCAATGCCCTACCATTTACTCTGTATGTTCTATTTGGATTATTCCTGCCAAAATGAAGAACCTCACACTTCTCAGCATTAAACTCCATCTGCCAACGTTCAGCCCATTCTTCTAACCGGCATAAATCTCCCTGCAAGCTTTGAAAATCCACCTCATTATCCACAACACCTCCTACCTTAGTATCATCGGCATACTTACTAATCCGATTTACCACCGCATCATCCAGATCATTTATGTATATTACAAACAACATTGGGCCCAAAACAGATCCCTGAGGCACCCCGCTAGTCACCGGCCTCCATCCCAATAAACAATTATCCACCACTACTCTCTGGCATCTCCCATCTAGCCACTGTTGAATCCATTTTATTACTCCAGCATTAATACCTAACGACTGAACCTTCTTAACTAACCTTCCATGTGGAACTTTGTCAAAGGCTTTGCTGAAGTCCATATAGATTACATCCACTGCCTTACCCTCGTCAACATTCCTCGTATATTCTTCAAAAAATTCAATAAGGTTTGTCAAACATGACCTTCCACGCACAAATCCATGCTGGCTACTTCTAATCAGATCCCGTCTATCCAGATAATTATAAATACTATCTCTAAGAATACTTTCCATTAATTTACCCACCACTGATGTCAAACTGACAGGTCTATAATTGCTAGGCTTCCTTCTAGAACCCTTTTTAAACAATGGAACCACATGAGCAATACGCCAATCCTCCGGCACAATCCCCGTTTCTAATGACATATTAAAGATCTCCGTCAGAGCTCCTGCTATTTCTACACAAACTTCCCTCAAGGTCCTGGGGAATATCCTGTCAGGACCCGGAGATTTATCCACTTTTAAATTTCTTAAAAGCGCCAGTACCTCCACCTCTTTAATTGTCATAGGTTGCATAACTTCCTTACTTGTTTCCCACACCTTAGACAATTCAATATCCTTCTCCTTAGTGAATACCGAAGAGAAGAAATCATTCAAAATCTCTCCCATCTCCTTCGGTTCCACACATAGCTGACCACTCTGATTCTCTAAGGGGCCAATTTTATCCCTCACTATCCTCTTGCTTTTAATATAACTGTAGAAACCTTTCATAATGTGATCATTGCGACTGTAAAACGCTCTACACTGCGGTCAGGCGTTTCAGATGAACCGCAGAAACACAGGAGTATTCCTACTCCCAGTGATAACGTCCATTATTGATGAACCACGGATTTATTTCAAGCAGACGGAATATGCATTACACTTTTTAAGTAAACGCGATTTGAATTTTTTTAACTATTTGTTTTTTTTTGTTTGTTTGTTTCTTTCACTAGACTTAACCTTTTGGTAATTATCATTCTGTGCCAAGGAAACTCCGGTGTCTCCAAATGTGTAACGCAATACCTGGTGGCGATGGCTGTGTAAAATATAATGGTAGTGATTATCGTCGTCCTGTTATACCATATGCGTGAAGCATGCGGACTTTACAGTATCCGGGGCAAATCGACTATGTCCTGGGTCACGTGGCGGGTGATTTTTCTGTCAGTTTCACTTTCGATCGCTTCGTGGCAATTTGCTCAATTAAATTTAAAACACAATGCTGCCACCCTGAAATTGCTGATTTGATGAGGGGCATAGCATTCATATTATTCTGTTTTAAAAAAGTCCTTTTTTTATTTCCTGTACATGGAAACAGCAATGTTTTTCGTGAGGGATAGCTGGGTCTGTTTCAGTAGACTCGTACTTTATTTTCCGGAATCTTTTGAGTGGTCTTACTGGGTGGACCGTCTGTTGAATACGTTATTCCTTTCTTCCTCATTCTGACCCTCAATGCTTTGACAGTCAGACAGATTTTGGCGACGAGCAGCGTCCGCAGGGGGCTCAAGGTACCGGAAATTTCAGGTAACAGCGAGATCCGGAAATTTAAAGCATGAGACAATCCATCATTCTGCTTTTCACCCTGTTGGCGAAATTCTTCCTCTGTTGGGCGACAACCACTCTGGAATTCATTATGATGCAATGCATCTACACAGATCTGGAAATGTCTATTGGGCTTTTTTTAAACACGGTTCTGGGGTCCTAGGATTCAGAATGTCAGCAGCTGCGGAAATAAATGTATTTACCGGTGACCCAGATCAGGTTCAGAGAATTTATAAACAAATTCAACGCCCAGAAAGCTTTGGTGTTTTCAATGAGTACAGCATTTGTTTCCAGCGGCTCTGCATTGGCGTTCTGTTTTTGAAAGAATCAACCTGTCAAAGATTAAGTTGCTTAGCCACTTCCTTTTTGTGAAATGTAATTTATCTTGCACATTATATCACCCTAAAGTCCAATATTAAATCTACGTACTGGAGATTCATTTTTGAAGTGCGCATTACACGAATCTTTGGAATGGTTGGGCAGTGTCTGCCGATCCTGGCATCCATTTTCTTTCTCTTCATGTTCAGTTCTCTGTGCCTTCATATAATGTTCCAGTTTGCCAACCGTACGAGCACGTTGCTGGGAGATTTATTGCACGTGTTCTGTCTGTTTAACGCTTTCTACGTTGAGCACAAAACGCCTACAATGTGAATCAGATTATAATATTGCTTCGGACAGCTTCACTATAACATGCCAACACTTCAGTACATTTTTCCTATTGGTCTGACGGTATTTCCATCCATAAGCTGAGTTTTCTTTGCTACAGCTTTTCCCCTTTACAACAATATTGTTGCATTTTAATTGTTTTAATGAATTATTGTCTGATTTTGCACATTCAGCCATAGATCGGCTCGAATATTTTCGGAAGTCGTCCATGAAAGAAAGAAACAATGCTAGTTACTTTTCCGATGTATTCGGTATCAAACAATAATAAAGAATGGAGGGATGCCGAGACCTGTGTGGGGTCCAATGAAAATTATAACAACAAGAAGTTTCTAAATACAATGACACCAGAGTTCATCGTGACCGTAGTGGAGAAGTACCATTAACGAGTTCTCCTCCGACAAAACTGGAAATTCAGCTCTTTCTTAATCCACCACGTGTAATCACACAACCGCAGTGTCTGTAGAAAGTTAACACTATATCTGCTCTCAGGTTTTCTTCTGACATGAATACAGCATTTACATTATTGCCGTTTCACTTTCACTGAAATCCTCGATTATCTAACGAGCACTTGTTTTTTTGTGAACTGCATGACCTGACAAAGAGCTGTTTTTCACTCAATATTTCCAAATACGATTTTACTTGACTCTTCTATGCAGATTACTTTCAGCTACTACGTCCTTTTATTTTTTTTTTCATCATCATGGTGTCTCTGAGACCAAGCAGACCCCTTATTTTGCATTTTTACCCGGTGATAATCAATGATGAGACGTCAGGATTATGAATTGCGAAAAGAGTCAGGGAGGCACGGCAGAACAGTACCGTGCAAGGTATCAGACTGCAATTACTTTAAAACAAGAAGCCATGGAAGAATGGGATAGAAACTCAGAGCAGGAGAGTGCAAAACTATAGAGATTATACGAACATGATTGGAGAAGAATGGTCGATCAATGGAAAGACCGGCAAATAAGCTTTAAGTGTTGTCATTGCCTTGTTAATGAGGAAATGTATGGAGTTGCATTATTGATTGGGCAGGAAATCATGCTGAAAAGTACTTATATCACAAAGGACAGAATATCCAGTGACGTCCTCTGGGAACAACCTATAGAATCATAAAGATGGAATAACAAAACAGGGCACCCGATCATCAGCAGGGAATAAAGGTGAAATTATGGGGTGAAGTAACAGGTGGTATACGAAAAATAATAGAGTCTAACACTTTGTGAATTGCCCTGCCCGAATATTGCCTGCGATTTCTGAGTATTTGAGACTGTACAAGTAGCTCATTTGTCAGTGCGGAACTCATTTGTGCTGACCTCGTTTCCAGGCTGTTAACAGGAAGGGTAAAACAGACATTCAAGTTAAAGACCTAAATTTTGAGAACCCTCACGTAAGTGGCATAAGGTAAAACTTCGCAAATATTCTATTAGAAGAGGAAACCGGACAAGTGTGAAGTAATCAAGAAGATATCGGTGGCATAACTTTCACATTAGAGTACAGGGCAGTGCTGACTCATTTAGGCAAGAGCTCATTGAGGACATCGTCAGGAAAAATAGGGAGATAGGTACCAGATATAGGCATCTGGGATGAAGCCTGTTCCTTGTGTAAAATAAAGTTGAGGCGGGACTTGATAGAGTTATTTAAAATTATGAGGGGGATAGATAGAGTTGACGTGGATAGGTATTTTCTATTAAGTGTAGGGGAGATTCAAACAAGAGGGCATGAGTTGAGAGATAGGGGGCGGAAGTTTAAGGGTAACACGAGGGGGGATTTCTTTACAGAGAGACTGGTAGCTGTGTGGAATGATCTTCCAGTAGAAGTGGCAGAGGCAGGTTCAGTATTGTCATTTAAAGTAAAATTGGATAGGTATATAGACAGGAAAGGAATGGAGGGTTATGGTCTGAGTGCGGGTCAGTGGGAATAGGTGAGAGTAAGCGTTTGGCATGGACCAGAAGGGCCGGGATTACTTGCTTCCTTGCTGTAATTGTTGTATGGTTATAATCTTTTTTTTTATTTCTCAACTTGAATATTTTTCCACATTCAACAGTCATTGCGCACAAAAATTCCCGGTGCGCGCATGTCTTTCTTTACAGAATCCGTAAATAATGCAGGAAGATGATACACTGACCCGCCTTGTTCGCTTTCAACAAGGCAGTGTCTACGAATGCCGTGTGCTCTTCCTAGAGAGTAAATCAATAGGCCCTGTCTCATAAATAAATGTTACTACTCTGCACGGACAAGTAGTCACACGGCGATATTTATGAGTATCCCCAGAAAGCCATGAAACCAAACACCACTAGAAAAGGCCTAACTTTCCAAGCAATTGAGAGAGGAGTGTTCCTGTCTATGCCAGTTTCAACTGAGAGAAAAAATATTAAAGGTGAGATCGGAGTGGAGTGAATGCAGACGTGATTGAACATACGTTTGCTTCGAAAGGATCTTCATTAGAGATCAGGAAGCGAGATGACGCTCTTTCTCTGAAGCAGAGAAGATCCTAGCTCATTTTCGAGAGTATCAGAGAACTAATACTTTCAAACCGGTGTTAGCTCCCTTCCTAATTCTGCGTTCTACTCACAGTCTATTAACACAATCCTAACACAATGTCTTCCCTTTCCGGAGCTGTGATACTACCACACACTCCCTGTGATAAAGGCTTTCCCTTTACTCTGTTTTACCCGACTATGAACATTTTGAAACATCTGAACCCCGAGATGTCTGGACTTCATTCGTCCCGTTGTGATTGAATTGACTATTTCTTACATCCTTCACACACAAGAGGAATACAAATCTTTAGGTTACGTCTCTGTCTAAATGTCCATTGTGAAATCCTAGTAATTTAAAGTAATTTAGAATAAATAGAACAGTCAATGGAGCATAGAAACAAACACTCAAATCAGCGTGAGTTAATCAGTTTGGAGGCCTGGTGGATGAAGTTGTCCCGAAGCCTATTAGTCCTGGCTTTTACGCTGTGGTGACATTTCCTGGATAATTGTCAAATCTCTGCGATAGTTCAGAATTTATTCTTTTCACGATGACCAGTCACATGGTTGTTTGGATTTATGAGATATTTGCCAATTATGCTGATTTTTAGAACTGTTTTATTCTAAAACTCCGCTGAATTGCAATTGGAGTGGGCGTTATCTACACAAATGGCCATTTAACGTAAACACATACATCATTCCATCCTTCAGCTCTTGTCTGAATTTCCTCTGTGTCAGTGTATAGATACAAGTATTGGTGCACACACTGAGAGTTTGCAACATGTACGCAGATTGCTGTAGTATGTATACCGGGGAATTCAAATATCTGTCCTGATAATGGTAATTTACCGTTTGCCATCGCAGGGAATGAGCTGCATACGGCACCCAGAAAAATATGAAATTAGTTGAAATTGCAAATAATAAAATCATCGATTTTCTGCGGTTTTCCAACTCGGTATCTTTCTGTTTGTCGGTGCTCTTCCGAAGCCCTCTGCGGACTCTGTTTGCCGCAATTATATGTCTCACTGTTAGCCCATTGAAGACAAGAATTAAACCGATCGGTAGCAACGGTGTTAAAATGCCATCTAGTATTTCCATTCCTTTCCACACTGGTAAAGTAGCGTATTCATGTGAGAAGGCGCAACGCCACGGCAAGTTGTCAATATTGACGTAGGGTTCAACTATAAAGTAAAAAGAGGCATTTTTCCCGCAGCTCACTATAAGCACCGTCACCATAACCACTGTTGCTGTTCTCTCAGTGCAGTATCGTTCCCCAAACTTTCGACAACATATTGCGATGAAATGATCGACGGTAAAACTGACTGTAAACCAAACAGAACAGTCCCTCGAAACAATAATAAATATAAATGTAACTGTGCATACAGGAGTGATGAGCAGGTATCTTGAAAAAATGTAGATGTTGTTGGTGTTTTCTAATAAAGCGAAAACGATAACCACCATCATATCCGCTGTTGCCATTCCAACCAGGTAACGGGTGATGCATTTGGAGAGTCCGCATTTTCCACGAGATAGGATCACAATCGCCGTTAAATTAACTACAAAAAAAATTGGAGAGAGAAAAAAATAAACAAAGTGAAAAGAAGAAATTCAATTTGTGCGGAATCGATACGTGCAGTCCGGTTGGAGAATAATGGACAGAATTAGTGGGTGGGCGACTTTCCGACAGATTAGAACCGGGCTTCAGATTTCCACGACTCACGAACTGCTGAAGTTTGATAGCTCGATATACAACACCATTTCCATTATCTGAGGTGAAATAACCGAAGGGTCAATTTGCAACTCAAATCCTGAGATTTAATGTATAAGTTACAATTTACCGTTTATGGAAGAACAGACCTGCGTGTCGATATTCGACTGGCCGGTCAGTTGAAAAGGGTTCTAGTCTGCAAATGCGACCAGAAAGCCGAGCAATATGAAACTATGGAATAATGGAAATATCAGCACTAACACAACTGACAAAGAAAATAGAAAATCATCACGTAGAAACAATTTGGAATCACATTTCAGACGAATGTAGCCTCTGTGCTCAGTAAAAGTCCAAAAAATGCAACCGATCGAAAGCAAGATGACGGTAGCACCATACATTCAGTGACCAGATCCAGTACCTTACAAGGTACACCTATCGCAACAATTGCAGAATAAAAAACGCCGGCGATGTAGTAAATCGCTGGATATGCCATATTCCGTCAGAGGAAGCGTTCAGTTGCACGGAACGTTCCAACTGCTCATATGGGCTGGTGGCAGGTTTTACAGAGTTATATGCAATTCAGAGTAATTCCACTGAGGCAATTAGTGTGGTTATGACATCTGTCGCCCGAGAGACAACCAGCTACACAAACAATTACATTAATGTATTTTCTCTCTCTGTCACCTTGCCATGGTTTCGTATTCCGAAGGGATGTTACAGGATATTAACTTTTAAACAAACGATAATATGCTCGTTGCTATTGCACTTTCCAAGACATCTGACGTCAGCTGCTAAAATGGGATATTTTCTGATCAGTATTGTTTTTCACACAGACAATCATCCTGAACAATCAACAGGGATAATCTACTTCCAACAGATTTATTTTGTCACATTCAGCACAGCACATTCGCTTCTGACATTGAGGGCGAGTCATCAGCTCGGCAGGTGAAATACGGTACATCCTTTTGAGGGGAAAAATAGGACATTTTTTTTCTGTCGCTTATTTTGTTAATTTCGAGTCATTTGAATGACGAAAGTCACAATAACAGTTTAGGACATGAATCAAAATATAAAAC
>NW_026780708.1:0-27982 GCF_030144855.1 Hypanus sabinus | reverse complement strand
GCTTGTCCAACATCATGATGGACGCAGCGAAAGCAAGATGTATGACCATTAAACCATATTAATATCTCTCTATATATAAAAAAATGCTCTTCAGCAGAAACCACACTACCAGTGATGATGTCTTGCAATCAATGATGACACTGTCGCTGGATATCAGAACATATTGGTTATGTATTTATTTGTCAATGCCCGCTCCCTTGCAGCAAATAAAATAAAACACGAATTCCAGTCTGCAGAATCAAAACTGCACATGTCTAATTATTAATGACATTTATAGTAGCATGCACAGCAGAGGATGGCTATGTGATATGAACAGAATGCCCGTGCAACTTATCGTTCAGAGGGGAGAGTTAGAAGGTCAACGTACCAACGAGTGACTGAAACATCAGTGAACATAAAGACATTTAACCTCGGCTTTTGTTGTTATTTTCATACTCATTACAGGTGTGACCCATCGGATAAGGATAAATATTCACTGTATTTTTCGATCATCATATTAGGCCATGTTTATATTTCTAGGCACCCACACATTTTTATTTTTGTCTATTTAAAATAAATTCAGTGCTATTTATTTGCAAGTCCTGGTACACACAAATATTTAGTGGGTTCGCGGGTAAAGAACCTCAATGACAAAAATGGATGCAGCTTGAGTTCAGTAGGTTTAGATAATGGAAATCACCGGGGGAAATGAGAATGGCGAGCTTTCATCACCTTTACACAACCGATATGATTTCCTCTGATGTCTCATACCAGCAATAAAATAGTGAATATAATTGTTAAAATACCCTGCATACGTGTAAACATACGTTAGGTATTCTTAATCTTTGGGGAAAAAACGTGCTTTATGCGGCAAATAAAAGTGTAAGCATTCTGATGTTTCAAGCAGATGGTGTAGAACAACAAGAGAGAATTATTGTACATCACTGGTCAGATTAATTACAGTCAAGGTGAGGTGTAGTTAACCCGTTATAGTTCGGCACTTGCAGAATTACGAGATACGCTCAGTTATATGTTGGTGTACAATAAAATTGAGACTTTTTACAAAGACTTTGAAATATATATTTTTTAGAATATTGTTCGAATGAGACAAAACCTTGCAAGTAACAGAATAAAGTGGTCACTGCCGGATGATCTGTAACCTGAAGCACAACCGGATGAATATAGACAACTCTAGAAAGTGAGGGATGAAAACAGATGGAGGAGATACCCTTTTCGTACAGCTCTTTGCCTTTTCCGCCTGCCATTTCCCAGCTTCCGACATATATTGTCCTTTGTAAGACCAACCGGAATTTGGTACATTACAACCAAGTCCTCTCACAAACATTGTATTGACCATCCGTTCAAAGTTAAATCTGGACTCGTATGTGGATCCGGGGAACAGAATCGGAGGTTGTATATACATACGCCGCTTGTATTCAGTGGATAGAAGTAATGGTCTGGGATTCAAGAAGTGTTTTCATTGAGTCACTTACTGTGCAATGATGGGTAGTGTTTGATATTGTACAACAGAAGTTTAATGTTGTTTCCTGTCATGAAGAATATTTTAATTGCTACTTTTCCAGAACAATTAGTGCGCACATTCTGACAATGTCACTGCTGACCATGGTGATGACGACATTGATAATCCAGGCCCGTCACTGACCAGACTAATAATAATGCATTGCCTCCGCTGACTTTCCAGCGACAAGAAGTTTAGAGAGAATCATTTACTGATGGACATTGATTTAAAGTGACGAGAGAGAATTAATAGGAAGTGGAGAGACCACTTTAACAGATTATGTGGGTAGGTAAATAGAAAGAAGTACCCGAGAATGTGTTTGAGGGAAAACACTTTCAGAACATTCAAAATGTATTTGGACAGTCCATGGATAGGAATCCCTTAACGGTATAAGGTCCAGAGTGCGGCAAATGAAGATAGCTTAGATGACATGAACCGCTTGGGCCGCCGTTTCTCCATCACGTAACTAAGACTGTTTACTTTAAGAACTAGAACATGAACAACTTCTGTGATTCTGTACCTGAGTTGTGCTTCATTTCTGATTCTCGGCACTTGCAACAGTTGCATTTCTGTGATCTTTCATGCAGGGCAAATTATGCAAAATCACAACAATCACATGAGTTTGTTTTACTTGTCAATATATACAAGGTCAGTTCGAAGCTTGAGACTGATGCATTGGGATAAATCCTGTCCTCTTAGACTACTGGTTTCTATCCATGAAAACAGCACCAGGTGCCATACTCCGGAGTCCTCACCCCGGAAAGGGATACTGCTTCCGACGACGACGATTCAGATGTGTGGCACCGCTTTCCGTTCGCTAATTCCCCAATACAGGAAGTAGAGGCTCCTGGCCCTTCCTCCGCTGAGTTGAAGAGGAGGGAGGGTGTTGAGGGGCAGAATGAGATACAGCCAGCATTGGGGGAGAGAGAGTGGAGGGGCAGACTGAGGTACAGTCGGCAGTAGGGGGGGGGGCCGAGAGCAGATGGACCTTGAACACGAAACAGTGGGCTCTCAGGTGAAGAGGGAACCAGTGAGGGTACAACAGGTAGACCTGGGATGTCCCCCGGGGTGTCTGAGCCGGAAGGGTCGGCAGTGGATGTACGGAGGTCTCCGAGAAGTAGGGACTCCACGGAGCGATTGACATACGCAGCACCGGGAGAACTGAATGTTGTGATCTCTACCGCCCTGCGAAGTTATGTCACTGTTTTCTGCACCTTGGTTGGGTTTCGTGTCTTGCAACATACATTGGGGAACTCTGTGAATGTCATGAGCTTTTGTTGCTGGGTGAAGAGAGTAGGGAGTTTCTTATTTTACTCCGTATGTTAATCAAAATGGCTTCTTTGTTAAGTAAAAGTAGGAATGCTTTCTGGTGAGAGAGTGCTTTCTCTCGCAACCTGTTTGGGTTATACTTACTGATAATGAGAATTGTATTCATTTGTTAACCAATTGGGATGGATGCTAGTCTTACTTTTGTTACCTCTTCGTCTAAATGTACAATCTGCAATGCTAATCATTTATAATAAATTAACATCAATGGAAAAGTCAATGTAGCATAGAAAACCATTCGGATCAGCGTGAGTTAATCATTCTGATGGCATGGTGGCTGAAGCTGACCCGGAGACTTTTAGTCGTGCCTTCTATGCTGCATTACCGTTTCCCGGATGATTGAAAAGTCTCTGTGATAGTTTGGAATCCATTTATTTCAGGATGACTCGGGACACGAATGTTTGAGTATATGACATAATTTCCAAATATACTCCTTTTGAAACCGTTTTATTCGAAATCTGCACTGAGTTGTAATTGGAGTGGGCATTATCTACATAGATGACCATTTAATGTAAACACATACTTCATTCCTTTCCTCAATTCCTTTCTGAATTTTCTCTGAGTCAGTGTATAGATACAAGTATTGGTGCACATACTCAGAATTTGCAAGATGTACCCAAATTGCTGTAGTATATATACCGGGGAACTCAAATATTTGTCCTCAAAAAAAAAGTTTTCCGCTTGCCATTTCAGAGAATGAACTACATAGGGCATCCAAAATAATATGAAATTAGCTGATATAGCAAACAACAGAATCATCGATTTTCTGCGGTTTTCAATCTCGGCATCCTTCTGATTATCACTGCTGTTTCGAAGGCCTCTGCGGACTCTATTTGCCGCAATGATATGTCTTACTGTTAAACCATTGAAAACTAGAATTAAGCCAATTGGTAGCAACGGTGTTAAAATGCTATCCAGTAATTCTAATCCTTTCCACACGGGTAAAATAGCGTATTCATCTGTGAGGGCGCAACGCCAAGGTATGTTGTCAATCATGACATAAGGTTCAATGGCGAAGTAAAACGGGGCACTTCTCCCGCAGCTCACTATAACCACCGTCACCATAATCACCGTAGCTGTTGTCTCAGTGCAGTATCGTTGCCCGAGCTTTCGACAACATATTGCGATGAAACGATCGAAGGTAAAGCTGACCGTAAACCAAACTGAACAATCCATCGTCACAACATATAATACAACTGTCACTGCGCATACAGGAGTGATGAGCAAGGATCTGGAATAAATGTAGATATTGTTGGTCTGTTGCACAAAAGCGAAAACTATAACCACCATCAGATCCGCTGTTGCCATTCCAACCAGGTAACGGATGATGCATTTGGAGAGTCCGCATTTTCCCCGAGATAGGATCACAATCGCCGTTAAATTAACTACAAGAAATTAGAAACAAAACAGGATTCTCGTTAGCTGCAACTGTCTGAATGCCTACCATTCCTCCAATACTATGCACGGCATGTTTTCTGGAAGTGTAAAGCAAAGGTTCAATGTGAGCCTGCTCCATTGCTAGACTCCTACTGGGGGACAACCATGGACTGGCGACTTTTCGACAGTTTCGAGCGAGGCATCTGGTATCCACGACTCACCTACCGGTCGATCGCTCCAGAAAACATCACCATAAGCAGCGGCATTTCCATTATAAGAAGTGGAACAGCTGAAGTGATTATTTGTAGTGAAATTCAGGAGGTTTACAGCATAAGTCATAATTTAGTGACTTATGGAAGAACAGATCTGCGTGACGATATTCGACTGGCCAGTCATTGGAAAAAGCTGCCGATCTGGAAAAGAGGCCACTGTCGCTGCAGAAAGCCGAGCAAGGCCCAACTATGAAACTATCGGCAAAAACATATTTCACAACAGAGAAGAAAAAACATCGTATCCGGAAAATAAGGAAACTGAATTAAAAATAAATATCAGATGCTTGAATTCTCAATTCTGGAAACAGAATTCAGGCGATGGTACCATCTTTGGTGTTCTCCGAACAGTGACCAGCTCCAGTATCTTACCAGGGACACCGATCGCTACAAGTGTAGGATAGAAAACACCCGCGATGTAGTAAATCGTTGGATATCCCATATTCCATCTGAAGCAATGTTCCGGTGTACGGAAAGTTCCAAAGGTTCGTATGGACCGGTGATCGTTTTTACAGGGTTATATGCAATTTAGCATAATTCCACTGAGGCAATTAGTGTGGTTATCACATAAGTCTCATTAGGGACAACCAGCTACACAAACACATGCATTAAGTTGTTTTTTTTTCACTCTGTCATAGTGCCATGAATTCGTATCCCCAAGGCTGTTACAAGTTGTTAGCTTTTAAAGATAAATTAACATGAGCGTTGCCAGTTTAATTTCCAAGGCACCAGGCTTCAGCTGTTGAAATGAGACATCTTCTTATCTGTGTTGTTTCTAACAAAGACAATCATCCCGAACAAATAACATCGACAATCACCTTCCAAGAGAATAATTTTGACACATCGGCGGAGTGCACTCGCTCCCAACGTTGGGGTCGGGACAGTAGCTCGGCAGGTGAAATGGAGTACACGTTATTGAAGGGGAAGATAGGTTCATTATTTCTCGCTTGTTCTAGTCACTTCCGTTCATTCGAATGGCGAAAGTCACAATAATAGCTTGTGGCATGTTTCACAAGATGTCCTACGTATGTTCTTCTAAGCAGATAAACGACGTCGAGAACAATATTCCAGGGACATTTCAGAATAAAAAATTACGCGCCCATACGAATATATCTGTATCATGTGAACGGATTGACGAACGTTCTTCTCTGGATTAGCAGAGAGCAGATGGTTGATTGTTTGACGGTGACAAGTGTATTGCAAGGATTGGTGTTAAGTCCGTTGTTATTTATCATGTATCTTAATGACTTAGATGTAGAAAAATGAATCAGAACAATAATTAGGATGAATCTTAGATTGTGGGCGTTGTTCCAGCCAGACGCTCTATTCACGTTTATAGCTTGATGTTGACTGCCAGGAAAATGGGTTGGAAAATGGCAGACGGAATTTAATCGAGTCAAGTATGAGTTCGGCTGCATTGTGTGGAGAGATACAGCAGTTTAAGAAGCACATGAAATAGGTGGAATTTAGTTTGCAGAAGGAGACCTGGGAATACAGATCGATAATGTCAGGGAAGCAGCGTCAAGGGTAGATCGGCTTGAATTGATCTCCAATCACATTGACCTTCACAGTCAGTTCATTGAGTACAGGCGTTTGTACGTTAGGATGAAGCTGTACAACACAACGTAGACAGAATATCGGTTTACAATATCAATTATCTTCAAAGTGTGTAGCAATGATTTGAAAGCAGGAGTTCGCGAACTGAGGACAAGAGTTTGAATGAAGTGTTGAATTGGAATTTATTCCCTTGACGGCAGGACAATGAATGGAGATCTTACAGAAGTATACACATTTGTGAGAGTTACTGAAAGGATGGTTGCTCGCAGATCTCCCCAATTCTTTTAGTGAATCTAAAACTACTTCATAGTTGTGGGGTGAAAGTTGAAATATTCAGGAGAGGTGCGTGCTAAGGCGGACTCGTTAAGAGGGTCGAGGAGTGTAGAAGGATCTGCCAGTGTAAGTGGTAGATGCGGATTCAATTGTATCATTACAGGGAAGGCTGTCTATTTACGTGCATGAGAGACGGACCGAGACTGCAGGCAAATGGGACGAAGCGAAAGATCAGAGAGGGAAGATCAAGATGGGTGAAAGAGCCTACTTCTTTGTAGTAATAATCTATAACTTCATGACTATCTCTGTCCAATTTCTCCATTCAGTGTCTTCTGTTGTTCACTTCGAACCTCAAACCCTGCCTCCCATATAACCCCCTACCTTAAATTCCTCCATATTCCTGTCTAGTAGTCTCTTAAACTTCACTCGTGTATCTGCCTCCGCCATTGACTCAGGCAGCGATTTCCACGCACCAACCACTCTCTGAGAGTAAAACCTTCCTCTAATATCTCCCTTGAACTTCCCTGCCCTTACCTTAAACACTAGAACAATGCAAATCACAAGAAGTCGTCCTAGTCATGGACGACGTCAATGCAAAAGTTGGTGAAGGAAGAGAAGGCCATATTGTTGGAGACCAGGGATTGGGAGAAAAAAACGAAAGAGGGGAATATCTTATATCCTGGTGTAAAACAAACAATCAGATAGCCACCAACACTTGGTTTAAACAACATCCAAGAAGGAAATGGACATGGAGAAGCCCAGATGGGAAGAACAAAAATTAAATCGATTCCATAACAATCAATAACAGATTCTGTGGGAGCGTCCACATACCAGTCATTTGCAAAATGAAGATGAAGATGAGAAAATTAAAACTAAAAATATCAGAGCTAATGAATTATCAACAACTACAAAACACCCATCATCTGAAAACAGACTACACAACCAAGGTGAAACACCGTTTTCAGTTGCTGCAGGATGAAGGAGGCAAAGCTTGCTGGGACATACAGATGAAGCTGCAAAACAAACCATCCCACGAAAAGAGCGGAAAAGGAAGAAGAATGCTCAGAGATAGAAACGCTACAAACTCTCAAACAAATGTGATGCACAATAAGATTAAAGAACGAACGTGGAAGTTACCTTGCTCAGCAATTGGATGCATCGAAGCAAAAGACGGTAACTTAATTTTGAGCAAAGACGAAATCCTAAGCAGATGGACAGGATATATAAAAGAACTTCTTGAAGACCAAAGAGAAAAAAAAAAACTGTACATAAAGAAGAATCTTGAAGGAATTAACATTCTAAAATCAGAAATTTAAACAGCTATAAACATGCACAATGTATGACAGAGCAGCTGGTCCAGACATCATCGCTATTGAAATGATCTTGGCCTCAGAAGAGTTTGGAATAGGGAAAATAACAGAAATGGCAAATGTAATCTATGATCATGGGGAGATACCTGATGATTTATTTAAATCAATGTTCATCACACTTCCAAAGAAAGAGGGAGCAACAGTCTGTGATATACATCGTACAATAAGACTGATGAACCACATGGCACAAACTATTCGCAGAGTAATCATGATGTGAGCAAAACTTTATTATAAACGTGAAATCAGCAAAGAACAATGCGGCTTTGTGGAAAACACTGCAACCAGAAATGCAATTTTCATGCTACGAATAATCTGTGAAATTCCACTCACCAACCACTCTCTGAGTGAAAAACCTTCCTCTAATATCTCCCTTGAACTTTCCGCTCTTTACTTTAAAGCCATGTGGTCTTGTATGAGCAGTGGCGCCCTGGGGAAGAGGCGCTGGCTGTCCACTCTGCCTATTCCTCTTAACATCTTGTACACCTCCATCATGTAACCTCTCATCCTCCTTCTCTCCATAGAGTAAAGCCCCAGCTCCCTTAACCGCTGATTGTAATCCATACTCTCTGAACTAGGCAGCATCCTGGTAAATCTCCTCTGTACCATTTCCAAAGCTTCCACATCCTTCCTATACTGAGGCGACCTGAACTGGACAGAGTGCTCCAAATGTGGCCTAACTAGAGTTTTATAGCGCTGTATCATTACATCGCGTCTCTTAAACTCTATCCCTCGACTTATGAAAGCTAACACCCCATAAGCTTTCTTAAATACCCTATCTACCTGTGAGGCAACCTTTAGGGTTCTGTGGACATGTACACCCAGATCCCTCTCCTTCTCCACCCTACCCAGCATCCTGCCATTTACTTTATACTCTGCCTTGGAGTTTTTCCTTCCAAAGTGCACCCCCTCACACTTCTCCGGGTTGAACTCCACCTGCCACTTCTCAGCCCTCTTCTGCATCCTATCAATGTCTCTCTCTAATCTTTGCCAACCTCTCCGCTACCTACAACACCACAACCTTCGTGTCGTCTGCAAACTTGTCAACCCACCCTTCTCATCCCACATCCAGATCGTTAATAAAAATCACAAATGTAATGGTCCCAGAACAGATGCTTGTGGGTCACCAGTAGTCACAACCCTCCAATCGAATGTACGCGCTCCACCACGACCCGCTGCCTTCTGCAGGCAAGCACATTCTGTATCCACCTGGCAAAACTACACTGGATTCCATGCCTTCTGAATTTCTGAATAAGCCTACCGTGTCGAACCTTGTCAAAGGCCTTATTAAAATCCATGTAGATCACATCCACTGCATTACCCTCATCTATATGCCTGGTCACCTCCTCAAAGAACTCTATCAGCCTTGTTAGGTACGATCTGCCCTGCAAAAAGCCACGTTGGCTGCCCCTGATCAGACCATGATTCTCTAAATGCCCATAGATCCTATCTCTAAGAATCTTTTCCAACAGCTTTCCCTCAACAGACGTAAGACGCACTGGTCTATAATTACCTTGATTATCCCTACTACCTTGTTTGAACAAGGGGGCAACATTCGCCTCCCTCCAATCCTCCGCTATCATTCCCGTGGACAACAAGGACATAAAGATCCTAGCCAGAGGTTCAGCAATCTCTTCCCTTGCCTCATGGAGCTGCCTGGGGAATATTCCATCAGGCACCGGTGACTTATCCGTCCTAATGTATTTTCACAACTCCATCACCTCCTCTCCCTTAATATCAACATGCTCCAGAACATCAACCTCACTCATATTGTCCTCACCGTCATAAAGTTCCCTCTCAGTGGTGAATACCGATGATAAGTACTCATTGAGGACCTCGCTCACTTCACAGCCTCCAGGCACATCTTCCCACTTTTATCTCTAATCGGTGTTAAATTCACTCCTGTCATCCTTTTGTTTTTCACATAATTGAATAATGCCTTGTGGTTTTCCTTTACCCTACTCGCCCAGGCCTTCTCATGCCTCCTTCTTGTTCTTCTCAGACCCTTCTTAAGCTCCTTTCTTGCTGTCCTGTATTGCTCAATAGACCCATCTGATGCTTGCTTCCTGTACCTCATATATGCTGCTTTCTTCAACCTGACTAGATTTTACACTTCGCTTGTCACTCATGGTTCCTTCACCCTGCCATTCTTTATCTTCCTCACCGGGACAAATTTATCCCTAACATCCTGCAAAAGATCCTTAAACATCGACACATGTCCATAGTACATTTCCTTGCAAAAGCATCATCCCAATTCACACCGACAAGTTCTAGCCTGTAGCTCATAATTTGCCCTTCCCCAATGAAAAACGTTCCCATCCTCTTTGATTCTATCCTTTTCCATGTTAATACTAAATGTCGGAGAGCGGTGTTCACTGTCCAACAGATGCTCACCCACTGACAGATCTCTGACCTGACCCAGTTCATTACCTAATACTAGAACTAGTATGGAATTCCTCCTAGTCGGTCTGTCGACATACAGTGACAGGAATCCATCCTGGACACAATTAACTAACTCTGCCCGATCTAATCACTTGGAACTAATCAACAGCCAATCAGTATTCGGGAAGTTAAATTCACCCGTGATAACAACCCAGTTATTTTTGCACCTTTTCATAATATGCCTTCCAATCTGCTCCTCGGTATCTCTGTTGCTACCAGGGGGCTATAGAATAACCCCAGTAGAGTAACTGCCCCCTTCCTCTTCCTGACTTCCACTCATACTGACACGAAAGAGGATCATCCACATTACTCTTCTTTCTGCAGCTGTAATAGTTCCCTGACCAGTAATGCCACACCTCCTCCCTGTTTCCTCCCCTCTCTATCTTTTTTAAAACACTGAAATCCAGGTATTTTCAGAATCCATTCCTGCCCTGGTGCTAGCCAAGTCTCCGTAATGGCTACTAGATCATAATTCCATGTATGTATCCAAGCTGTCAGTTCATCACCTTTGTTCCACATGCGTCTTGCATTGAAGTACACACACTTTAGCCCTTCTACCTCACTGCCTTTATACCCTTTATTCTGCTGCTCTTTTCTGAAAGCCACTGTATATGTTAGATCTGGATTTATACCATGCACTTCTTTCACTGTTCTATCGCTACGGGTCGCACACCCCTTACAAATTAGTTTAAACCCTCCCGAACCATGCTAACAAAACTACTAGCAAGGATATTGCTCTCCCTAGAGTTCAGATGCAACCCATCCAATCTGTACAGTTCCCAGCTGCCCCTGAAGATATCCCAATGGTCCAAAAATCTAAAACCCTGCCTCCAGCACCAACTCCTCGGTCGCGCATTCAACATCCTCCAATTCTTACCGTCACTGGCAGCACTGGCGGTGTACTGGCAGCAATCCTGAGAACGCTACCCTTGGGAGGCTGTTCTTCAGCCTTCTGCCTAGTTCCCCAAACTCACAATTCAGGACTTCATCCCACTCCCTGCCTATGTGAACGAGCCATCCAGGTACGAAAGAAATCTACCTATGTTTCATCAACAGTACAACAGCTTTTGACACTGTCAGAAATGATTCAAGATCCTGCCATAGTTGTGAAAGAGATTCGTTTCTGAAGAAACATATACAGGGACCAGACCAGTGTTTACGGTGCGCTATTTCTATGTAAATACATGCAGCTAATGAATCAGAAAGGAAAACTAAATTGATTTAAAAGTAAATTCTTTGCAACGAAACCCGTACATGTTCCCATACAACAGTGGTAAAATATAGTTCCGGAATATGGCACCCGATGCTACTCCCTTAGATGCAGAGAAGTAGGATGAGAGGACACGATTTATCCAGATGCATCATTGCCGTTATTCGAATTGACCTTGTACATATTACCAAGCAGAATTACCTCATTTGTCATCGTTGTGATTTTTCATAATTCGCCCTTCATGATAGACAGCAGAAATCCAACCGCCACAAGTGAATGAAATCGGAAACAAGGCTCAACTTATGTACAGATTCTCTGAAGTTTTTAATGTTCCATTTCTAAAAGTAAATAGTCTTAATAAACGGATGTAGAAACGGCGGCCCAAGCGGTTCATACCATCTAATCTATCCTCATTTTCTCTCATATTGAACGTATCCACCTTAAAGCATTCCTATCTACGGGCTGTACAATTACATTCTGAATGTTGTAAAAGTGTGTACCTCAAAAACATCGTTCGGCAGCTCGACCCATAAACATACTCACTTTATTGGTCAAATGTTGTCCCTCCACTTCCCATTAAATCTCTTTCGTCACCTGAAATGAATGTCCATTACTAAATGACTCTCACTGGTAAGTCTGCTGAGACAACAGAATTATTAGTCTGGTCAGTGTTGGGCCTGGATTACTAATGCCGTCATCATCATGGTCAGCAATGCCATTGTCCGTGTGTGTGTAGTAATTGTTCTGGAAAAGCACCAATTAATATATTCATCATGACATGAAATCGCATTCAAGTTCGGTTGTACAATATAAAGCTCTACACACCATTACGCAGAAAGTGATTCACTTTTCAATTCCCAGATCGGAACCATTACCTCTTGCCACTGAATACAAATAATGCATCTTTATGCAGCTCCCGATTCTGGTTCCACTGATCAGATAACGAGCCCAGATTTGAATCTGAACGGATTTAAATGATTGTAAGAGGACGTCAGTATAAATCTATAATATTGCGTTTAATCTTAGAAATGAAAGGATGTGTCCGAAGCTGGGAAATGACAGGAGGAAAAGAGAAAGAGCTGATCAAGAAGGATGTCTACTCCACCTGTTTTCATCGCTCACCTTCTTGAGCTTGTGCATGTTTATGAGGTTCCGTTTTAGGTTGCAAAGTGTTTCAAAATCGTTAAAAACTCTCTCAATTTTATTGTACACAAACATGTAATTGAGCGTATCTTGCAACTCTACATGTGCCGATCTATAACGAGTTAACCACATCTCACCTGTCTGTAATGAATCTGACTGGTGATGCACAATAATTCCCTCTTGTTTTTTTCCTAAACCATCTTATTGAAACAACAGAATGCTTAAACGTTTATGCCTTACCAAATACACATGGGCCAATATGATGATAGAAAAAAACGAGTGAGTATTTCTCCTTCTCCACTGCGTCACAACTGATATGAGTACGAAATGAGTACAAAAGTCGAGGTTAAATGTAATTATGTTCACATATGTTCGGTCACACCTTGGTACATTGACCGTACAACTCTCTCCTTTGAAAGCCGAGTTGCACAGATATTCTGCCCACATCGCATAGACATCTCCTGTTGTTCAGGGTACTATAAATGCCATTAAAGTTTACACATTTTAGACATATAGTAATTTGTGTGTTATCAGCATTTTATTTGCTACAAGATAGTGGACATTGAAGAATAAATACATAAATAAATAATATGTTTTGATATTCAGCGACAGTGCGATATCTGATTGCGGGGAATCACCACTAATGGTGTGATTGTGCTGAAGAGTATTTTTACAAAGAGGGATGTTGATATGATTTTATGCTAATGCGCACTGTTTTTGCTGTCCATTATGAGATTGGACAGGCAATGAGTTCAGCAGAATACATGAAGATTGTTCTGAATCAGCAGTGATAGTCTATGTGTGAGATATCATCAGAATGATTGTGTTGTGATAATAACATTGCAGAATTGAGGGATCTGGAAAAGAGGTGACATATGTTCAG
Source organism: Hypanus sabinus (assembly GCF_030144855.1). Lineage (NCBI taxonomy): Eukaryota > Metazoa > Chordata > Chondrichthyes > Myliobatiformes > Dasyatidae > Hypanus > Hypanus sabinus. Next base: position 14,637 of record NW_026780708.1, on the reverse strand, counting down.
TGGCATGTTATAATGCACTGGTTACACCGGATGGGAAGTCATGATCCTGAGGTCCTGTTCATTGTAGTGCTGGATGCCTTGGAAGGTGGGAAATAACCTCAGTTTCTCCCTCACAGCCCAGAAAAATCAAATTATCTGTCTCGTTAATGTAATCCTTCTCCATCGAACTGCCTATATATTTAAGAACCTATCTATCTATTTATATACACCCATTGGGGATAAACTGAAAATCTCCTTATTTGAAATAGCTGTGGTGAGAATTTCTATGGAATATGCAGAATTATAACTGGAAAACAGATGTATAGTTGAAATGATTGTGAAAACCGTGCAAATTAAAATTCTGAAAGAACATCAAAGAGGTATCTCCTAGCGGTTTTGCCTGCTGTTTCTTTTTTTTTTCTAACCCCTATTTACTTATTGATTTATTTATGTATTTGTGTGTTTGTTTGTTTGTTTGGCAGTGTTGTTTGTCTGTCTTTCCGCTGATGGCGTAATTTGTAAAGGAAGAATTTCATAGCCAAAAAGCCGTTGCTTTGGGGCAGTTCCACTCTGTCGGCCTCAAAAGTAGAACACTACAGCACAGAAACAGTCCACTCGGCCCTTCCAGTCGGTGCCGAAACTTTATTGCGCTACTCCCATTGACACGCACCCAGTCGATAAGCCTCCAGAACTCTCCCATCCATATATCTATCCACTTTGTTCTTAAAACTTAAAACTTAATTTCTGGTCCAATGGTAGGAAAGAACGTCAAGATTGGAGAAGGCCTCGGTTGCAACGATAGCCATGACGCCTTCTGTGCATTGTTTTGCCATTCGCTCTCCATGAAGCTTTCTGCACCGCCTTCCTGGTTAATGCATCTTGTAATTGATCTAATCCACCGAGATAGGGAACTGGCTTCAAATGCTGTGCTAAGCAATTCCTTAAACCACGAGGGTTCAAGTTTGCAGAATACTCTCACCTGGCTTAGCCTTCCTGTCGAAGCTTCGTACCAGCGGTTGCCACTTTCAGATGCAAACAGTAACTCGGTGTCACCGGTAGGAGCGGGATTTTAGGAGGTGCCGAAAGTGGACGAGCTGCCTCTGGGTAGAGAACAACATGCCCGCCACCAGAAGTGCAAATAAGTAAATGCTTATTACATTTTTAAATGAAGTTTCTTGGATATTTTATTTTGTCACAAAACTTAAGCTGCTAATTTGAGAATTATTAATAATTAGTAACTTTCATAGCATGTATATCAAGAACCAAATAAGTATTTAGTGCACAATGGCTCTCTGCTAATGACAGGGAGCTTTATAAGAGGGTAATATAAATTCAAAGTATATTGAGCAAAACACCAACAATGTAACATGCAACATCATGACGATTACTATCTGAATTAAAGGAGAATGCAGGAAACTGCCGCAAATTTCGCGCGTGTGATAGAAGTTGATCAGGATCTTCAATTGGTTTATTTACTTGTCAGAAAGTGTTGGTCTGCCAACTCTTCGACAAGATTCCAGATGGAGTCTCTCCGCTGAATACAGTTCACTTTCAGGAACACATATACATATACTACATTTTACCTGCTTTAAAAAAAACCACACTTTCATTAACAGAGAGCCATTGTATACATTGCATATGTGTTCTTGATGACGGAAGACCCACGATACACTGAGCGGTTAGTAATTCAATGCTGGTTGCAGTTGATGATATTTAGCATAATAAATGTTTGCGGTATTTATTTAACCAGTACAGAAACAGCATTTTCAGGATGACAGTGACAGTAATTGGATTCACCGGATAAACACCACCAGATATTTTGTAGCAGTTGGCAGAAGAACACTTTCCAGCAAGTAAACAGACCTGTGTCCTTAAATAACTCCAATTCAAGATCCTGATCAACCATCTTCACATGCTTGAAATCTAGTGGTTACCTACATTGTCATTTAATTCAGATAGTAATATTCATTATTTTGAAGTTTTCATTGTTTGATTTTGCAACCATTTACCTGACCTATGATAGACTGAACGATATTATCAACCTGAAGCAGGTGAGTATTTCTCGATCTACGTCTCACTCTCTGGAGAGTTTACACTTTCCTTCCTCCAGCATCACAGAAACATAGAAAACCTACAGCACAATAACGGCCCTTCGTCCCACAAAGCTCTGCTGAACATGTCCTTAACTTGGGAATTATCTGGGGTTACGTATAGCTCTATTTTGCTAAGCTCCATGTACCTGTCCAGGAGTCTCTAAAAAGAGGCTATCGTATCGGACTCCACCACCGTCGCCGGCAGTCCATTCCACGCACTCGCCAATCTCTGGGTAAAAAAAAGCTTACTGATGACATCTCCTCAGTACCTACTTACAAGCACATTAAAACTGTGCCCTCTCGTGCTAGCCTTTTCAGTCCTGGGAAAAACCCTCTGTCTATCCACACGATCAATTCCTCTCATCATTTCATCCACCTCTATCCTCCGTCACCTCTCATCCTCAGTCGCTCCAAAGAAATAAAGGCCGATTTCACTCAACCAGTTCCCATGGGGCATGCTCCCTATTCCAGTTAACATATTTGTAAGTTTCCTTTGTTCGCTTTCTATGTTTTCCACATGCTTCCTATAGCTGGAGAGACAGTGAGAAAAAAAAAGATCTTCATGTTGATATCTGACACATCTCCGGCATTCCTCCTTCGTAACTCCCTCCGTCTTCAAAGGATCCTTACGAAGATACAATTCCCTACACGGCCTCTAGCAACTTCTGCGGTTTCTGCAGGTATCATTTCACTCCCTTGTCCATAATCCCACCCGACTAATCTCTTTACTAGCACTTTTCGCTGCAAGCGTAATAGCTGCCCGATCTGCATCTACACGTCCTCCCTCGATCCACATGTTTGACACCCAATAAATATTCCGGTGCCGCATGACGGAACACTATCGCTTCACATTGACCCTCTAAAATCCATGTTTTTTGACGTTGGCGAATAAACGTGTGAACATTCCACAGAGCTCCGATCCAGGCGGATGTGCGGCCAGACTGTAAGAATGATCAGTGGATCCCGGTAGACTGGTAAAATAAGTTTCAATCTGCCTTGCAACAGGATGCATAGATGGACATTGGAGACTTGCTCTGTGACTCGTCTCCTAAAATATCCTACCTTTTATCCACAGAGGACACGGAACAAGAGTATGATGGAATATTCCATTCTTAAATCTTCAGCAAGTCAATAAGACTGTTGGTGCCATCCAGCAAAGGACTATGCTGCATGTCATTTCATTCTGCAGTGTAAACGGTGTTCGGTGATCGACCAGGCAGCACAACCAGCGTCTAAGCATTGACCACAGGGGATCTGCTATCTCAGAGTCACCGTGTGAATCAGCAGCATGCTTTGCAGAGAAATAAATCCCCGCACTTCACTGTAATTCTCTACCTCATCCCTTCGCCACTGGATTGTCTGAAATCCTAAAAAAGAAAATAAAATAATTGCCATCGGAGGAGCAATTGGAGACAGACAATAAATGATGTCTTGGTAACAACACAAATATCGCAGAAATCAACGAAACAAATACGAGTGTTGATGTGTTGATCAATTAATTTCATCTGGAGACCGCCATTACTCCACTGCGCCATTAATCAATACTCCCTGTTCATTGATCAATACATCAACACTCGTACTAGTTTTTTTGACTTATGCGATTTTTGTTTTGTTCCCAAGGAATCATTTATTGTCTGTCTCCAATTGCTACTCCGACGTAGCGTAGTCATTTGCTTCTTAAAACAACACAAAAAATACACTAGACTACAGACCTGCACCGGACTACATAAAGCGCACAGAGCAGTGCAGGAAGCACATTAAAGACAATAGGCACAGCAGAGAGCAGTATGTTGGTGTCAGTCTAGGGTCTTGGTATTCAGGAACTGATGGCTTGGGGAAGAAATTGTTGCATAGTCTGGTCGTGACAGCCTGAATGCTTCGGTGAGTTTCGCCAGAAGGCGGGTGGCAGAAGTGGCGGGAGGAGAAACCCCGATGATCTTCTCAGCTGACCTCACTATCTGCTGCAGGGTCTTGCAATACGAGCTGGTGAAATTTCCGAGCCAGGCAGTGATACAGCTGCTCAGGAGGATCTCAATAACCTCTGTAGTACATGGTGAGGGTGTGGGAGTGGGGTGGGAGATGGACTTAGCTCAGCCTTCTCAGAAAGTCGGGACGCTGTTGGGTTTTCATTGTTTTGAAGCTGGTGTTGCGGAGCAGGTGAGATTCTACGCCAGGTGAACACCAAGAAATGTTGTTATTTTAACGAGCTCTACGCAGGACCCGTCGATATTCAGCAGAGTCCGGTTGTTCCATGCTCTCCTGATTTCAGCAACTATCTCTTTTGTTTTTGTTTCACATTCAGAGACAGTTTGTTGATTTCGCACAAGTCCGTTAGACGCTGAAACTTTTCTCTGCATGCAGACTTGTCGTTATTGTTGATAGGACCTACCACAGTCCTGTCATTGGCCAACGTGATGATGTGCTTCGGGCTGTGTGTTGCTGCACAGCTGTGAGACAGCAGAGTGAACAGCAGTGGACTGAGCACACCGCACTGGGGGCCTCCGTGCCCAATGTGGTGGTGTTGGAGATTATGCTTTTTCAGGCTGCGTCCTTGTTAAATCCTTCCCGCTTCACTGCAAGATGTCACACGCCTGCGCAATCCAACCTCCAATGAGAAGAAGAAAATAATCAAAATGGCACCCGCCGCACTCCCGTTCTGCTCCTCCGACTTTCTTCTCCAAAATGGGCTAAAGGATACAGATCTCAATATTGACGATTTAGTTACAGGAACTGATACTTCGGAAGCACATATTACTGCTGTGGAGAAACTATTTGGAATGCCTTCTAAAGCTTACTTAACTATTAACTCAGCTAAGAATGAATTTGGTCATGCCACTATGACTTACCTTGGGATTCTGTTATGAGTCAAGGTAAGGCAGCTCCCGTTCAGGCAAAGGTTCGGGCAAATTTAGAGTTCCCCACTCCAACTAAGGAAAAAAAAAACTCTCAGAAGATTCTTGGGCATGGTAGGATATTACCAGAAATTTTGGAAGTAATTTGCTAATATTTCCCTTCCATTAACTAACCTTTTGATGAAAAATGAAACGTTTGTGTGGACAGTGCTTTGTCAGGAAACATTTGAGAAATTGTAATCTATGATATGTCATCAACCGGTGCTCAGGGCACCTGACTTTGAAAAACCTTTTGGATTAGCTGTAGATGCTAGTGTTAAGGCTGCAGTAGCAGTATTACTTCAATGTAATGTGGGTGACGAGGTTGATTATCCAGCAGCTTACTTTTCTAAGAAATTTAATGAGCATCAAATAAATTATACGGCTATGGAAAAAGAATTATTATTTTTTGTTTTGGCTTTAGAACATTTTGACGTGTACGTTGGTAAAACTCAAAAGCTACTCAAACTCAAACTCAAACTCAAAAGCCGATCATTTCCGTGAGTGTTTCTTAGTAAGATGGAAAACAAAATTAGTAGGTTATTAAATTGGAGTTTGATGTTACAGGAGTATAATATTTTGATAACTCATATTAAAGGCAAAGATAACGAGATTACTGATTTTTTTTTTATCTAGAGGTTGAATGTACAATGCGATTGTTTATGGTGTGATATTTTAACATTTGGAACACTCCTGCTGTACAGTAATTTGTAAGGTGCTGTATGATAATACTATGTACTGTATACTGTGTATGTAAATTTTAAACTTTTGTATTTTTTATGTAAATAGTTAATTGTGAAAATGTTACTAATGAAGTAATCTGGTGAGCAAGACGTAATAGTCTTGTGATGGTGGGGTAATTTCCAGCGAATGTGAGGTCACAAGATCTTATTTTCCCGCCAGCGGGAGGTGACATGATGACCAGTTTCAAATGGTGTAAAATGTGAAAGCCCTGTAGTGTCGCAGGTCAGTTCGTCGTTTAATTCGTCAGCTGCTCCGTTATGCTGCGTTTTCGTCTCCTGAGGCAGTTTTGTTTTAAAGTGGAGTTTTAATTTCTATCTTAAGTGTCGATGGGTATTGCCGGCAGTTTCGCCACAACGCTGCCAGTTTTAGTCCAGCCGGAGAGTGAAGTTTGATAGAAGTGCGGGAACCCGAATGATCGAGTAAAGTTGGGGTCCTCGGCGGTTTACTACAAAATCGACTTCATTACATCCTCGTTCAGAAGGTAGTAACCTGCATCCCAGATAGCCCCTACATTGTGAAAGCATAAAGAGTTGGACGCGGAGTTATTCGCCAAAGAAAAAGGTCAGGTCATTTAAGCCGTTTTTATTTCCTGCGACGTAAATCCTTCAGTGGAGACATATTTCGGTTGGCATCAGCAGTAACATCACGTCGTCGAGGAATACGCTACTTCAGGAAAGTCGCTCCTAAATGATTGCATAAATCATTTGGACTTTCGAATTTACCACTTTAGGAACTGTGTTCGCACTTGTCGCTTTAAGAACTGTTCGATTTGCCGTACAGCATTCAACCTCCGGTTAAGTTGTTTACTTTACATTTGTTGTTGAACTGTGTTTAAATAAATGTTTCTTTGTTTACATAAACAAGCATGTTTACATAAACCTGCCTCAATTCTATATTCATTGTTGCCGATTCATAACAACATAGGTTTTTTAATAACACACGTTTTTTTAATAACATTCAGGATGCCTGATAGAATGGTCAAGTTGTAACAGCGGACATGAAATGGAACCGCGCACTACCGAAAACACGACGAAGTGGTTTGACTTTCTTTTTTTTTTGGTCAATGTCAGAATAATGTTGCAATGTGGCATTATCAAAATCTTTGGCTCTTCTCTGAATTTAGTGTGGTTAAGTGCTTAAATAACGATGTTTGCACAGGAACTGAGGGGCATGAACATGTTTCCGTTTGTTCAAGAATATCTGCTGGGGAATAATGGTCAGAACCTGACTACATGGCGAAAAAGGGGATAAAATGATTCACAAATGCTACCAGACTGAGTAACATACAGGTGCCCGGTAGAGCGAAGTGAAATATTATGGATTGTCTTCTGCTCATAATGTCCAGGTCAGGAGAAATAACATTACTGTAATTCTGGGATTCTGTTTATGAATTTCTGGCCATGCAAGAAATGCCTGAAATTCTCTCCATATACCGAATTACTAAACTAAATGCACAAATTAAGCAAAGATAACTTTTAGTAGTTTGAACGCGGTAAATGCTGTTAAGCTTTGCCGTTTTCATTCAACGAAATGTAATATTTGGCCATTTTGTGCATTTTGTACACAGGGCATCCAGATTAAATTCAAAACCCCATGAAATATTACCAATTATTGGCAGCGGTTGATATACAAGCAAATAGGGGATGTTATCCTAGGAAATCTGGATCTGTCTTTCTACTTCAAGGAATGTCACAGCATTTCGAAATATTCAGCAGCATCATTTGCTGCTATCCAAATGAACCAGCCTCCCAGGCAGCGAACTTCAAATTACCAATTCAAATACAGCAGTTACTAACCCAGGATGAAGAATTCAAGAAACGTGAGGAATTCAGCAAGTCTAAAGTACTAGTATTGTTGCAATTGGAGTGGACACCTCCAGCAGTGCGTATTGGGGGTGTCGCCACCATTGGAGGAATATGGCTGTGAAGGAAATATTGCTGGGAATTCCGTGTGGAAAATCGCCCAAGGGAGTTGGTGACCAGGAAGTTTCAACAATTACAGAAAGCAGAAGCAGATGGCTGTTTAATTGAGGATCTGATAGAGTTATAACAAGAAAGCTAAGAAAGAACGTGTCAGATTGGTATCGCAAAAGAGATGTCGGCATAAAGTAGCTGTGCGAGCTACGGTACAGCAGGAAACGGTAGAATATCAACATAAAGCAGAAGCCGAGCGAGATAGACAAAATGCTCTAAAAGTAGGTAGAAACGTTTAGACAGAGGGGTAGATGTTTAGAGTGGTGTGGGCTTGATGCATCCGAACCAGTTTCAATTGTAGCGTGAGAAACGAGAGGGAGCAGCCCAACTAACGAAGGATAAAATGGATCGAATGAGGAATTAGTGCGGTGATTGAAGACGGGTGTGAATGTGATTCAAAAACCAGCACAGGAAAGGAAGAGCAGCAGTGGTGATCATGCACAGTGTTTAAAGCAGATATCCAAAAGCAGCGGGACCAATTACTGCACAGTGCAGTATGATATGCTTTTTGATCTAAAAAGGGGAGGAAGGTGAATAGGGAGGTAATTGTTGGAATGATAGAGCAAATATATCTACTAGATACGGCTATGATCATTCTGAAGAAACGTTTCCCGAGGAACTCCCACCAAAGGTATACAAACAGGAGCTGGTGATACCGTCTGCACGATTGGCACCCCTCGTTACTATCAGAGAGGGCGAGCGGGGCGGGGTGCAAATCAAATCAGAACATAACATGCACTACACCGTTCGGGGTACAGCAGCTTAAAGATACTGCATTCTGCAATGGGACGTGTGCTCACTGACGATCCTCGAGAACCGATACAAGCAATTAGTCATCAGAGAGCAATACATGTCCGAGATGGACTGTGTTCCAAGAGGTGCATGGAAAACTATTAGAGATGGACCATTTAGGAACAGAGGCCTCAAATAGCTGTTTGAGGACAGTTGTGTCTCAGTAAATCGATGAATCTAAACGTCAGTGGAAATGTTTGATCATTCCGAACCCATTCAATCTGAGTCATGGATACTGAGGAAAGTAAGTACAGTGTGGGAAAGAAAATACAAAGACCAACAAAACTCTCCCTCTCTCTCCAGCTGGCAAGAATATAGACACCCTGGAAGCAGGACAAAATCGTGAGCAGTGATTATATGGCCAAGGCGGGGCTTTGTTTTGACCCAGTTAATTGTATGATTTGGAAGATGCCAACAGGCAAGAATATAGACACCACCTGCAGATCCCAGTAGGAGAATATCAGGGTGGGATATGCACAATGGCCGAAATGTGGATAAAACCGGATGAAATGTGCGATGATCTGAAGGTGCAGCAAATTATTGCACAGACCCCAAGAGCACTTTCAAGGTACACGCATGACTGCGGAAAGAGAGCTGGCAGCTTATACATCAAGGGCGAAATCCTTAGTCAAAGAATCAATATGGGTCTCCAAACGAAAAGCAGATGTAGGTACGGTAATACAGAGTTTGCGACAGTAAGAGGTACTGACGACAATCGCCGCCACTAGTAACTGACCCATATGGCCAGTGACAAAACCAATTGGTAACTGGAGGTTCACAATAGATTATCGATAGCTGAATAAATGAATTCTGTTAACAGCCCCAACTGTAGCAACTAACCCGGAGTCAGAGGTCAATCACAATGAAAGAGCGCAATGCTTGACAGTTTCATTAATAAATAAAGGATTTTGCATGTTCCAGTTGAAAAGATTGTCAATGCAAGTTTGCATTTACCTTTCAGGGACGGCAGTATACATGGACTGCCCTACTAGAGGGGTTCCACCATTCATCGCTATATTTCAACAGCGCAGGGGGAGCTATAAAGCGTTTTTCAAAACTCGAGTGCTTGGTACAATCTGTAGATGATCAACTCCTGAAGACTGAAACAAAGTGGGAACTTTATGGGCTCTTGACAGAACAAATGCAATTTTTACTTACATTGAGTCTAAAGGTAAGCCCTAAAAAACAGAGGTGATGAAACAAGTAGTTTGTTATTTGTGAATGACTTTGACATTGGGGAAAAAGAGAAACTGAAAAGTGAAGAGGAGAATCCGTGATGAAACTATCTCTTTCCGGACATTTGAAAGGGCTGTGGACCTTTCTGGGGCTGGTAGGTTACTCTAGGGATCACATTGATGGACTTTCCAGCAAGGCAGTGAGGCAATGAACCATTCTCATTGCAGGTGGCGACGACTGATACCACCCCTTATTAATGCTGGTACAGGAGACGGACGGGAACTTAAAACAAGTTTTGTATGCATTACGCATGCTGTCAACAACCGAACAGTAGGATGCTGCTTATGAAAAAAGAAACATTTGTTTACGTTTCTCTGGCGGTGAAGCATTTCACCTACATAGTGGAATTGAATCCAGTGCCAATAATAACAGGGCACTCCCGCTTACAATTACTGATAGATGGAAGGATTCAAAATGCTTCAACAAGCCAAAGCAAAGTCATTAGATGGACATTGCTGTTGCAATGAAGAAGTATTAGTGTTAAGGAAGTACAATCATCGTCAATGTTAGCCGATATCTTGCTGTACCAAGGAAGTAAGCATGAGATTCAAGGAATGATAGCAAATGGTCTCAAGGGTCTATTTGTATTAAAAAAGACCAAAAAAATGTGAGGGTAAATGAAGATCAGATAAAGTAATAGCTGAGATAAAAGACACAAAGGAAAAAGAGAAAAAAAAAATCATTTTTTTTATATATGGTTGATGATCAGAGGAGAAACGTATGCCTCTATGATATCTTCATGGTTACGAATCCCCGTTGTTCCCTTCAGGTGTAGCTACGGTGGAAGAACCTTCAGCAAATGCCCTGATGCGCCACTGCAGGAGGAAGACACGGAGGGTCATCCCAGCTTATAATGCACCTGCTGCCACCATACCAACCGTCTTCGTCGCCCAGCAAGACCACTCAAGACTGTGGAACTTGTGTGAATTTCTATTAGCTGAATTTTATACATTGTGGAGAAATTCAAAATATGGATATCGTTGGAATGTGTGTTAGTGTATGGCAAGGTTATGCCTGGACTTCATCACTTTAATCAGTTGAGGCTGTAAAAGCAGCAACATTATCAGTCGGGTTAACGACTACTAATGATTTTGTCAGACTGGCCAGCAGTGATAACATTATTTCAGTTCAGCGATGTTCCATAAAAAGCAGTGATAATACAAGCCGGACTGTGACATGTCAGTATACTTGCAGACTATTTTGCATATTGACCGGCAGTGATTTTTGTTTACAATAAACCAGACCCGTAATAGTTCCGGGTTTCGCATCTTCCAGTCACTATGCCTACGTCATATCCGGCGACCTCCATTCTAAATCCAGGTATTGGATCTCCAGTAGCTCAGACAGATGTCAGTGAGTGCGCCATGTGGAGAGTTTGCGCACATTCATCCGGCTGTGATTCACATTGCTGCCCATCTGCAGTGACCTCTTCTTTCTGTTCCTTACAAAGTTTTATCTCATTCGTGCAATATTTATAAATCATTTCAAAATCTTTCAGAAAAGAAAAACTGTCTGATTTTTATTGTATACAAACATATGACTCAGCGTATTCCGTAGTGTCGAACTACAACGGTTTAACATCATCTCAACTTGACAGTAATTAACTTGATTCGTGATGTACAACAATACTCACTTGTAGTTCCACCCCGCCTGCTTGAAGCAACAAAAACATATACATTGATCTCAAGTGTACTGCACATTACTTAAAGGTTAAGTATACCTATCACATGCCAACATGAATACAGGATAATTTAACAATTACTTTGATTTTAGTCCTGGTTTGAGACATTAGAATAAAACATATCGGTTGCGCAAAGGTGTAAGTGATGAAGGCTCGGCATTCTTATGTTCCCTGTTGGTTTCCTTCATCCGAACACACTGAATAGAAGCTGTACCTATTGTCGCCTTTGTGATTGTTTAACTGAGAATCCACCGAACGGTGTCTGGATTTATTTTCCAGTGACTGTCTAAACTAGAGTGTAACAGGGCTTGCCAATAAAGACACCGGGTTTCCCTTAGACATACGGAACAAATGTGCTGGTGATTCGAAAGATAAGCACGGCCCAATGTGATAACAATAAAAAGAGTGAATATTTCTCCTTCACCGCCGGGTCACTCCTGATATCTCTGCACAAAGAACAACAAAAGCCGAAATTCGATGTCATTATGTTCCCCTGCTGTTTCGTTCACTCGGCGGTACATTGACCGGACATCTCTGTCCTCTAAAGTCCAGACCGTAATGATACGTTGCATGGAAACGCTGTGCACATTGCGTGAGCATCTCCTGCTGTGCAGAGTGCGATAAACGTCAGTATTTATGGCACATCTGAGATATTGATGCCGCTGTCTGAAATTTGAGTAGATCAGAATTTTATTTGCTGCAAGGGTGCGGACATTCACGACCAAAAACATGACCAATACGTCCTGATATCTACTGACAGTGTGGTCACTAATGACTGGACTTCATTATTAACAGTGTGGTTGTGCCAAGGAGCATTTTGAGAAAGAGCGATATTATTATGGCGTTATAGTTTTATAGTCAGAGATCTTGTTTTCCCAGTTTCCATGATGAGTCTAGAAAAAGCAATAAAATTACCAGCATACTGAGAGATGGATCTGAAGAAACAGTGATATTTTTAGTGTGAGACATTGTGGGACCGAATAAGCTGTGATAACAACATTGCAGTATTGAGTGAACTGTACAAGCAGGGACATTGTCTATGTTGTCGGTGGCATGTCAGAGGAAGCGCTGATTAGACCAGTGTGGTCAGTGATGAGCCTGTAGATCTGTGGCAGTCCTGTTCATTGCAGGAATTGATCATTTGGAAGGAGGGAAACATCCCTAGTTGTCTCTTCACAGCCGAGAACGGGAAATAAATTATCTGTCTTGCAAATGTAATCATTTTCAATCTATCTATTTATATATCTACCTATATGTAGGAACATTGGCGAGAAACTAGAAAAACACTTTCTTTGAAATAGCCGTAGTGACAACTTCTATGGATAAAACAGCATCATAGCTGGAAAATAAGGTTCACGAGAAATAACTAAGAATCATGCAAGATAAAATCCCGAAAGAGTATCGATGTTATCACTGTCTTTGGTGCTGCTTGATTTGGTTTGTTATTTTAATTCCTATTCATCTTTAATTATTTTTGTTGGTGTCCGTCGTCCGTCGTTTCTGACAGTAAACATGTGGGAAAGAATTTCATTGTAAAATAAAACTTTTTCTAATGGGCAGTTTTATTCTTTCGGGCTTCAGAATCAAGGCTCAATGGTAGGAATAATGGTCCAGATTGGCCACTCCCTCGGCTGCGGTGAAAGCAATGACGCATTCTGTGCCTTGTTTTGCCTTCCACTCTCAATGAAGTGTTCCACCATCGCCTTCTTGGGCTTTGGATGTTATAGTTGTTGTTAGCTTCCCAGTCCGGGAAATGGTTGCGCTTGCTGGGTAGGTAAATCCCTATCGCACCAGTCCTGGAGGTTTCCAGCTATCATCACTGGTTTACCCCGCCTGTCTTAGGGGTGTACCAGGGTGTTGCCACTGTCGCAGGGAAACAGTTACTTGGAGCCATAAATGTGAGCAGGGTGGCAGGCGCTGGCCAACGCTGGACAAGCTGCCCCTGTGTGGCGCACGACCTGCCCTCCACCAGAGGTGCCAAACAAATTGTTTCTTATAGACCCCACATCTGGCATCCTTGGCTGCGTAAATCCAGGAAAGACTCTCCCCGGTACTGCCAAACACACCGGTGAGATTGAACGGGTCTCCCAGGTCAAATCGCAGTTTTGCTACGCTGTTGCACATTAGTGCCACAAAATAACAGACAGTACGCTGCATATGATTAAAGGAATTATATTTTATTAAAAGATATGTGGTGAAAGCAGGGGAGTGGGGGTGACTGAATTGCATCAGCCCATGATTTAATGGCGGAGCAGACTGGAGGGGCCGAATGGCCTGCATCTGCTGCTATGTCTTATGGTCTTATTGATGAATTTTAACTTAAGGGATAGAAAATAAAACAAAAAGAAAATAGTCCATTCTAATTAAGCAGTCAAATATGCACACGTTGGAGCTCATCTTGAACTTCTCGGTCACTCACGCCCTGCCCCTCGGTCTGCGTGGAAGCTCAAACTACCTTCCAGACAAACGGGTCGACCGCCGGATCGCATCCTACGACCGGTTCTCTTCAGGGTCTTCGCTCTTCTTAGCCTTTTGAACAACAGCCCCAAGACCACACAGTGTCCCTCACCAAAATAAAAACTCCCCCGATTTCTGGCATCCTACTTGAATGACCCACTTTGCTCATCATCCTGATCTTCAACAATAATCCGAACAGGCTGAAAGAAGAACCCGGAGAACAACACATTCCAACACATAAACTGACCCTTCGGCCTGAAGTTCGGACAGAAACCATTGAAGGACCAAACAAACCATCTTCACACGCTTGACGTTTGCCGTATTTTATGTATTTTCATCTTATTTTGGGTGCCTTATGCAGCTCATTCCCTGAAATGGCAAAAGGTAAACGATTTTTATGAGGACAAATATTTGAGTTCCCCGGTATATATACTTCAACAATTTGCGGCGATGTTGCAAATTCTGAGTATGTGCACCAATACTTGTATCTATACACTGACACAGAGGAAATTCAGAAAAGAATTGAAGAATGGAGTGTAGTATGTGTTTACGTTAAATGGCAATCTCTGTTAATAACTCCCACTCCAAATGCAATTCGACGGAGTTTGAAAATTAGTAGATTTCGGAAATATACCATAACTTCAAACATTCATGTCCCTGGTCATCATCAAATTAATGAATTCCAAACTATCGCAGAGAGTTGACAATCATCCGGAAGACGGTACCGCAACATAAAATGCAGGACCAACAGGCTCCGTGACAGTTTCACCCACCATGTCATCAGACTGATT
>NW_026780707.1:0-28000 GCF_030144855.1 Hypanus sabinus | reverse complement strand
ACACTCCCGGGGTCAGACACAGAGAGATTATTCCTCTACACGGTCCCATCAAACACTCCCGGGGTCAGACACAGAGTGAATCTCCATCCTCACCGTCCCATCACACACTCCCGGGGTCAGAAACAGAGAGATTATTCCTCTACACGGTACCATCAAACAATCCCGGGGTCAGACACAGAGTGAATCTCAATCCGCACCGTCCCATCACACACTCCCGGGGTCAGACACGGAGAGATTATTCCTCTACACGGTACCATTAAACAGTCCCGGGGTCAGACACAGTGTGAATCTCCTTCAACACAGTCCCATCTCACACTCCCAGGGTCAGACACAGAGTGATTATTCCTCTCCACGGTCCCATCAAACACTCACGTGGTCAGACACAGATTGATTATTCCTCTACACGGTCCCGTCAAACACACCCGGGGTCACACACAGAGTGAATCTCCCTCCACGCCATCCCATCACACTCTCCCGGGGTCAGACACAGAGTGATTATTCCTCTACACGGTCCCATCAAACACTCCCGGGGTCAGACACAGAGAGATTATTCCTCTACACGGTACCATCAAACAGTCCCGGGGTCAGACACAGAGAGATTATTCCTCTACACGGTCCAAGCAAACACTCCCGGGGTCAGGCACAGAGTCATTATTCCTCTACACGGTCACATCAAACTCTTCCGGGGTCAGACACACAGTGTTTATTCCTCAACCCGGTACCATCACACACTCCCGGTGTCAGACACAGTGTGAATCTCCTTCAACACCGTCCCATCACACACTCCCGGGGTCAGACACAGAGTGATTATTCCTCTCCACGGTCCCATCAAACACTCCGGGTGTAAGACACAGAGTGATTATTCCACTACAAGGTCCCATCAAACACTCCCGGGGTCAGACACAGAGTGAATCTCAATCCTCACCGTCCCATCAGACACTCCCGGGTTCAGACACAGAGAGATTATTCCTCTACAAGGTACCATCAAACACTCCCGTGGTCAGACACAGAGAGATTATTCCTCTACACGGTCCCATCAAACACTCCCGGGGTCAGACACAGAGTGAATCTCAATCCTCACCGTCCCATCACACACTCCCGGGGTCAGACACAGAGAGATTATTTCTCTACACGGTACCATCACACACTCCCGGTGTCAGACACAGAGTGAATCTCCATCCTCACCGTCCCATCAGACACTCCCGGGTTCAGACACAGAGAGATTATTCCTCTACAATGTACCATCAAACACTCCCGTGGTCAGACACAGAGAGATTATTCCTCTACACGGTCCCATCAAACACTCCCGGGGTCAGACACAGAGTGATTATTCCTCTACACGGTACCATCACAAACTCCCGGTGTCAGACACAGTGTGAATCTCCTTCAACACCGTCCCATCGCACACTCCCGGGGTCAGACACAGAGTGATTATTCCTCTCCACCGTCCCATCAAACACTCCGGGTGTAAGACACAGAGTGATTATTCCACTACAAGGTCCCATCAAACACTCCCGGGGTCAGACACAGAGTGAATCTCAATCCTCACCGTCCCATCAGACACTCCCGGGTTCAGACACAGAGAGATTATTCCTCTACAAGGTACCATCAAACACTCCCGTGGTCAGACACAGAGAGATTATTCCTCTACACGGTCCCATCAAACACTCCCGGGGTCAGACACAGAGTGAATCTCAATCCTCACCGTCCCATCACACACTCCCGGGGTCAGACACAGAGAGATTATTCCTCTACACGGTCCCATCAAACACTCCCGGGGTCAGACACAGAGTAAATCTCCATCCTCACCGTCCCATCACACACTCCCGGGGTCAGACACAGAGAGATTATTCCTCTACACGGTACCATCAAACAATCCCGGGGTCAGACACAGAGTGAATCCCAATCCTCACCGTCCCATCACACACTCCCGGGGTCAGACACAGAGAGATTATTCCTCTACACGGTCCCATCAAACACTCCCGGGGTCAGACACAGAGTGATTATTCCTCTACACGGTACCATCACAAACTCC
This sequence comes from Hypanus sabinus, assembly GCF_030144855.1. Classification (NCBI taxonomy): domain Eukaryota; kingdom Metazoa; phylum Chordata; class Chondrichthyes; order Myliobatiformes; family Dasyatidae; genus Hypanus; species Hypanus sabinus. Next base: position 25,965 of record NW_026780707.1, on the reverse strand, counting down.
CGGTGTCAGACACAGTGTGAATCTCCTTCAACACCGTCCCATCACACACTCCCGGGGTCAGACACAGAGTGATTATTCCTCTCCACGGTCCCATCAAACACTCCGGGTGTAAGACACAGAGTGATTATTCGACTACAAGGTCCCATCGAACACTCCCGGGGTCAGACACAGAGTGAATCTCAATCCTCACCGTCCCATCAGACACTCCCGGGTTCAGACACAGAGAGATTATTCCTCTCCACGGTCCCATCAAACACTCCCGGGTTCAGACACAGAGTGAATCTCCCTCCACGCCATCCCATCACACTCTCCCGGGGTCAGACACAGAGTGATTATTCCTCTACACTGTCCCATCAAACACTCCCGTGGTCAGACACAGAGTGATTATTCCTCTACACGGTACCATCACACCTCCCGGTGTCAGACACAGTGTGAATCTCCTTCAACACCGTCCCATCACACACTCCCGGGGTCAGACACAGAGTGATTATTCCTCTCCACGGTCCCATCAAACACTCCGGGTGTAAGACACAGAGTGATTATTCCACTACAAGGTCCCATCAAACACTCTCGGGGTCAAACACAGAGTGAATCTCAATCCTCACCGTCCCATCAGACACTCCCGTGGTCAGACACAGAGAGATTATTCCTCTACACGGTCCCATCAAACACTCCCGGGGTCAGACACAGAGTGAATCTCAATCCTCACCGTCCCATCACACACTCCCGGGGTCAGACACAGAGAGATTATTCCTCTACACGGTACCATCACACACTCCCGGTGTCAGACACAGTGTGAATCTCCTTCAACACCGTCCCATCACACACACCCGGGGTCAGACACAGAGTGATTATTCCTCTCCACGGTCCCATCAAACACTCCGGGTGTAAGACACAGAGTGATTATTCCACTACAAGGTCCCATCAAACACTCCCGGGGTCCGACACAGAGTGAATCTCCATCCTCACCGTCCCATCAGACACTCCCGGGTTCAGACACAGAGAGATTATTCCTCTACAAGGTACCATCAAACACTCCCGTGGTCAGACACAGAGAGATTATTCCTCTACACGGTCCCATCAAACACTCCCGGGTTCAGACACAGAGTGATTATTCCTCTACACGGTACCATCACAAACTCCCGGTGTCAGACACAGTGTGAATCTCCTTCAACACCGTCCCATCACACACTCCCGGGGTCAGACACAGAGTGATTATTCCTCTCCACGGTCCCATCAAACACTCCGGGTGTAAGACACAGAGTGATTATTCCACTACAAGGTCCCATCGAACACTCCCGGGGTCAGACACAGAGTGAATCTCAATCCTCACCGTCCCATCAGACACTCCCGGGTTCAGACACAGAGAGATTATTCCTCTACAAGGTACCATCAAACACTCCCGTGGTCAGACAAAGAGAGATTATTCCTCTACACGGTCCCATCAAACACTCCCGGGGTCAGACACAGAGTGAATCTCAATCCTCACCGTCCCATCACACACTCCCGGGGTCAGACACAGAGAGATTATTCCTCTACACGGTCCCATCAAACAATCCCGGGGTCAGACACAGAGTGAATCTCAATCCTCACCGTCCCATCACACACTCCCGGGGTCAGACACGGAGAGATTATTCCTCTACACGGTACCATCAAACAGTCCAGGGGTCAGACACAGAGAGATTATTCCTCTACACGGTCCCAGCAAACACTCCCGATGTCAGACACAGAGTCATTATTCCTCTACACGGTCACATCAAACTCTTCCGGTGTCAGACACAGAGTGATTATTTCACAACACGGTACCATCACACACTCCCGGTGTCAGACACAGTGTGAATCTCCTTCAACACAGTCCCATCTCACACTCCCGGGGTCAGACACAGAGTGATTATTCCTCTCCACGGTCCCATCAAACACTCACGGGGTCAGACTCAGATTGATTATTCCTCTACACGGTCCCGTCAAACACACCCGGGGTCACACACAGAGTGAATCTCCCTCCACGCCATCCCATCACACTCTCCCGGGGTCAGACACAGAGTGATTATTCCTCTACACGGTCCCATCAAACACTCCCGGGGTCAGACACAGAGAGATTATTCCTCTACACGGTACCATCAAACAGTCCCGGGGTCAGACACAGAGAGATTATTCCTCTACACGGTCCAAGCAAACACTCCCGGGGTCAGGCACAGAGTCATTATTCCTCTACACGGTCACATCAAACTCTTCCGGGGTCAGACACACAGTGATTATTCCTCAACCCGGTACCATCACACACTCCCGGTGTCAGACACAGTGTGAATCTCCTACAACAACGTCCCATCACACACTCCCGAGGTCAGACACAAAGTGATTATTCCTCTCCACGGTCCCATCAAACACTCCGGGTGTAAGACACAGAGTGATTATTCCACTACAAGGTCCCATCAAACACTCCCGGGGTCAGACACAGAGTGAATCTCAATCCTCACCGTCCCATCAGACACTCCCGGGTTCAGACACAGAGAGATTATTCCTCTACAAGGTACCATCAAACACTCCCGGGGTCAGACACAGAGTGAATCTCAATCCTCACCGTCCCATCAGACACTCCCGGGTTCAGACACAGAGAGATTATTCCTCTACACGGTCCCATCAAACACTCCCGGGGTCAGACACAGAGTGAATCTCAATCCTCACCGTCCCATCACACACTCCCGGGGTCAGACACAGAGAGATTATTCCTCTACACGGTCCCATCAAACACTCCCGGGGTCAGACACAGAGTGAATCTCCATCCTCACCGTCCCATCACACACTCCCGGGGTCAGAAACAGAGAGATTATTCCTCTACACGGTACCATCAAACAATCCCGGGGTCAGACACAGAGTGAATCTCAATCCGCACCGTCCCATCACACACTCCCGGGGTCAGACACGGAGAGATTATTCCTCTCCACGGTCCCATCAAACACTCCGGGTGTAAGACACAGAGTGATTATTCCACTACAAGGTCCCATCAAACACTCCCGGGGTCAGACACAGAGTGAATCTCAATCCTCACCGTCCCATCAGACACTCCCGGGTTCAGACACAGAGAGATTATTCCTCTACAAGGTACCATCAAACACTCCCGTGGTCAGACACAGAGAGATTATTCCTCTACACGGTCCCATCAAACACTCCCGGGGTCAGACACAGAGTGAATCTCAATCCTCACCGTCCCATCACACACTCCCGGGGTCAGACACAGAGAGATTATTTCTCTACACGGTACCATCACACACTCCCGGTGTCAGACACAGAGTGAATCTCCATCCTCACCGTCCCATCAGACACTCCCGGGTTCAGACACAGAGAGATTATTCCTCTACAAGGTACCATCAAACACTCCCGTGGTCAGACACAGAGAGATTATTCCTCTACACGGTCCCATCAAACACTCCCGGGGTCAGACACAGAGTGATTATTCCTCTACACGGTACCATCACAAACTCCCGGTGTCAGACACAGTGTGAATCTCCTTCAACACCGTACCATCGCACACTCCCGGGGTCAGACACAGAGTGATTATTCCTCTCCACCGTCCCATCAAACACTCCGGGTGTAAGACACAGAGTGATTATTCCACTACAAGGTCCCATCAAACACTCCCGGGGTCAGACACAGAGTGAATCTCAATCCTCACCGTCCCATCAGACACTCCCGGGTTCAGACACAGAGAGATTATTCCTCTACAAGGTACCATCAAACACTCCCGTGGTCAGACACAGAGAGATTATTCCTCTACACGGTCCCATCAAACACTCCCGGGGTCAGACACAGAGTGAATCTCAATCCTCACCGTCCCATCACACACTCCCGGGGTCAGACACAGAGAGATTATTCCTCTACACGGTCCCATCAAACACTCCCGGGGTCAGACACAGAGTAAATCTCCATCCTCACCGTCCCATCACACACTCCCGGGGTCAGACACAGAGAGATTATTCCTCTACACGGTACCATCAAACAATCCCGGGGTCAGACACAGAGTGAATCCCAATCCTCACCGTCCCATCACACACTCCCGGGGTCAGACACAGAGAGATTATTCCTCTACACGGTACCATCAAACAGTCCCGGGGTCAGACACAGAGAGATTATTCCTCTACACGGTCCCAGCAAACACTCCCGATGTCAGACACAGAGTCATTATTCCTCTACACGGTCACATCAAACTCTTCCGGTGTCAGACACAGAGTGATTATTTCACAACACGGTACCATCACACACTCCCGGTGTCAGACACAGTGTGAATCTCCTTCAACACAGTCCCATCTCACACTCCCGGGGTCAGACACAGAGTGATTATTCCTCTCCACGGTCCCATCAAACACACCCGGGGTCACACACAGAGTGAATCTCCCTCCACGCCATCCCATCACACTCTCCCGGGGTCAGACACAGAGTGATTATTCCTCTACACGGTCCCATCAAACACTCCCGGGGTCAGACACAGAGAGATTATTCCTCTACACGGTACCATCAAACAGTCCCGGGGTCAGACACAGAGAGATTATTCCTCTACACGGTCCAAGCAAACACTCCCGGGGTCAGGCACAGAGTCATTATTCCTCTACACGGTCACATCAAACTCTTCCGGGGTCAGACACACAGTGATTATTCCTCAACCCGGTACCATCACACACTCCCGGTGTCAGACACAGTGTGAATCTCCTACAACAACGTCCCATCACACACTCCCGGGGTCAGACACAAAGTGATTATTCCTCTCCACGGTCCCATCAAACACTCCGGGTGTAAGACACAGAGTGATTATTCCACTACAAGGTCCCATCAAACACTCCCGGGGTCAGACACAGAGTGAATCTCAATCCTCACCGTCCCATCAGACACTCCCGGGTTCAGACACAGAGAGATTATTCCTCTACAAGGTACCATCAAACACTCCCGGGGTCAGACACAGAGTGAATCTCAATCCTCACCGTCCCATCAGACACTCCCGGGTTCAGACACAGAGAGATTATTCCTCTACACGGTCCCATCAAACACTCCCGGGGTCAGACACAGAGTGAATCTCAATCCTCACCGTCCCATCACACACTCCCGGGGTCAGACACAGAGAGATTATTCCTCTACACGGTCCCATCAAACACTCCCGGGGTCAGACACAGAGTGAATCTCCATCCTCACCGTCCCATCACACACTCCCGGGGTCAGAAACAGAGAGATTATTCCTCTACACGGTACCATCAAACAATCCCGGGGTCAGACACAGAGTGAATCTCAATCCGCACCGTCCCATCACACACTCCCGGGGTCAGACACGGAGAGATTATTCCTCTACATTGTACCATTAAACAGTCCCGGGGTCAGACACAGAGAGATTATTCCTCTACACGGTCCCAGCAAACACTCCCGATGTCAGACACAGAGTCATTATTCCTCTACACGGTCACATCAAACTCTTCCGGTGTCAGACACAGAGTGATTATTTCACAACACGGTACCATCACACACTCCCGGTGTCAGACACAGTGTGAATCTCCTTCAACACAGTCCCATCTCACACTCCCAGGGTCAGACACAGAGTGATTATTCCTCTCCACGGTCCCATCAAACACTCACGTGGTCAGACACAGATTGATTATTCCTCTACACGGTCCCGTCAAACAAACCCGGGGTCACACACAGAGTGAATCTCCCTCCACGCCATCCCATCACACTCTCCCGGGGTCAGACACAGAGTGATTATTCCTCTACACGGTCCCATCAAACACTCCCGGGGTCAGACACAGAGAGATTATTCCTCTACACGGTACCATCAAACAGTCCCGGGGTCAGACACAGAGAGATTATTCCTCTACACGGTCCAAGCAAACACTCCCGGGGTCAGGCACAGAGTCATTATTCCTCTACACGGTCACATCAAACTCTTCCGGGGTCAGACACACAGTGATTATTCCTCAACCCGGTACCATCACACACTCCCGGTGTCAGACACAGTGTGAATCTCCTTCAACACCGTCCCATCACACACTCCCGGGGTCAGACACAGAGTGATTATTCCTCTCCACGGTCCCATCAAACACTCCGGGTGTAAGACACAGAGTGATTATTCCACTACAAGGTCCCATCAAACACTCCCGGGGTCAGACACAGAGTGAATCTCAATCCTCACCGTCCCATCAGACACTCCCGGGTTCAGACACAGAGAGATTATTCCTCTACAAGGTACCATGAAACACTCCCGTGGTCAGACACAGAGAGATTATTCCTCTACACGGTCCCATCAAACACTCCCGGGGTCAGACACAGAGTGAATCTCAATCCTCACCGTCCCATCACACACTCCCGGGGTCAGACACAGAGAGATTATTTCTCTACACGGTACCATCACACACTCCCGGTGTCAGACACAGAGTGAATCTCCATCCTCACCGTCCCATCAGACACTCCCGGGTTCAGACACAGAGAGATTATTCCTCTACAAGGTACCATCAAACACTCCCGTGGTCAGACACAGAGAGATTATTCCTCTACACGGTCCCATCAAACACTCCCGGGGTCAGACACAGAGTGATTATTCCTCTACACGGTACCATCACAAACTCCCGGTTTCAGACACAGTGTGAATCTCCTTCAACACCGTCCCATCGCACACTCCCGGGGTCAGACACAGAGTGATTATTCCTCTCCACCGTCCCATCAAACACTCCGGGTGTAAGACACAGAGTGATTATTCCTCTACACGGTCCCATCAAACACTCCCGGGGTCAGACACAGAGTGAATCTCAATCCTCACCGTCCCATCACACACTCCCGGGGTCAGACACAGAGAGATTATTCCTCTACACGGTCCCATCAAACACTCCCGGGGTCAGACACAGAGTAAATCTCCATCCTCACCGTCCCATCACACACTCCCGGGGTCAGACACAGAGAGATTATTCCTCTACACGGTACCATCAAACAATCCCGGGGTCAGACACAGAGTGAATCCCAATCCTCACCGTCCCATCACACACTCCCGGGGTCAGACACAGAGAGATTATTCCTCTACACGGTACCATCAAACAGTCCCGGGGTCAGACACAGAGAGATTATTCCTCTACAAGGTACCATCAAACACTCCCGTGGTCAGACACAGAGAGATTATTCCTCTACACGGTCCCATCAAACACTCCCGGGGTCAGACACAGAGTGATTATTCCTCTACACGGTACCATCACAAACTCCCGGTTTCAGACACAGTGTGAATCTCCTTCAACACCGTCCCATCGCACACTCCCGGGGTCAGACACAGAGAGATTATTCCTCTACACGGTCCCATCAAACACTCCCGGGGTCAGACACAGAGTAAATCTCCATCCTCACCGTCCCATCACACACTCCCGGGGTCAGACACAGAGAGATTATTCCTCTACACGGTACCATCAAACAATCCCGGGGTCAGACACAGAGTGAATCCCAATCCTCACCGTCCCATCACACACTCCCGGGGTCAGACACAGAGAGATTATTCCTCTACACGGTACCATCAAACAGTCCCGGGGTCAGACACAGAGAGATTATTCCTCTACACGGTCCCAGCAAACACTCCCCATGTCAGACACAGAGTCATTATTCCTCTACACGGTCACATCAAACTCTTCCGGTGTCAGACACAGAGTGATTATTCCACAACACGGTACCATCACACACACCCGGTGTCAGACACAGTGTGAATCTCCTTCAACACCGTCCCATCACACACACCCGGGGTCAGACACAGAGTGATTATTCCTCTCCACGGTCCCATCAAACACTCCCGGGTTCAGACACAGAGTGAATCTCCCTCCACGCCATCCCATCACATTCTCCCGGGGTCAGACACAGAGTGATTATTCCTCTACACTGTCCCATCACACACTCCCGGGGTCAGACACAGAGAGATTATTCCTCTACACGGTACCATCACACACTCCCGGTGTCAGACACAGAGTGAATCTCCATCCTCACCGTCCCATCAGACACTCAGGGGTTCAGACACAGAGAGATTATTCCTCTACAAGGTACCATCAAACACTCCCGTGGTCAGACACAGAGAGATTATTCCTCTACACGGTCCCATCAAACACTCCCGGGGTCAGACACAGAGTGATTATTCCTCTACACGGTACCATCACAAACTCCCGGTGTCAGACACAGTGTGAATCTCCTTCAACACCGTCCCATCGCACATTCCCGGGGTCAGACACAGAGTGATTATTCCTCTCCACGGTCCCATCAAACACTCCGGGTGTAAGACACAGAGTGACTATTCCACTACAAGGTCCCATCAAACACTCCCGGGGTCAGACACAGAGTGAATCTCAATCCTCACCGTCCCATCAGACACTCCCGGGTTCAGACACACAGAGATTATTCCTCTACAAGGTACCATCAAACACTCCCGTGGTCAGACACAGATAGATTATTCCTCTACACGGTCCCATCAAACACTCCCGGGGTCAGACACAGAGTGAATCTCAATCCTCACCGTCCCATCACACACTCCCGGGGTCAGACACAGAGAGATTATTCCTCTACACGGTCCCATCAAACACTCCCGGGGTCAGACACAGAGTAAATCTCCATCCTCACCGTCCCATCACACACTCCCGGGGTCAGACACAGAGAGATTATTCCTCTACACGGTACCATCAAACAACCCCGGGGTCAGACACAGAGTGAATCTCAATCCTTACCGTCCCATCACACACTCCCGGGGTCAGACACAGAGAGATTATTCCTCTACACGGTACCATCAAACAGTCCCGGGGTCAGACACAGAGAGATTATTCCTCTACACGGTCCCAGCAAACACTCCCGATGTCAGACACAGAGTCATTATTCCTCTACACGGTCACATCAAACTCTTCCGGTGTCAGACACAGAGTGATTATTCCACAACACGGTACCATCAGACACTCCCGGTGTCAGACACAGTGTGAATCTCCTTCAACACCGTCCCATCACACACACCCGGGGTCAGACACAGAGTGATTATTCCTCTCCACGGTCCCATCAAACACTCCCGGGTTCAGACACAGAGTGAATCTCCCTCCACGCCATCCCATCACACTCTCCCGGGGTCAGACACAGAGTGATTATTCCTCTACACTGTCCCATCAAACACTCCCGTGGTCAGACACAGAGTGATTATTCCTCTACACGGTACCATCACACACTCCCGGTGTCAGACACAGTGTGAATCTCCTTCAACACCGTCCCATCACACACACCCGGGGTCAGACACAGAGTGATTATTCCTCTCCACGGTCCCATCAAACACTCCCGGGTTCAGACACAGTGTGAATCTCCTTCAACACCGTCCCATCACACACTCCCGGGGTCAGACACAGAGTGATTATTCCTCTCCACGGTCCCATCAAACACTCCGGGTGTAAGACACAGAGTGATTATTCCACTACAAGGTCCCATGAAACACTCCCGGGGTCAAACACAGAGTGAATCTCAATCCTCACCGTCCCATCAGACACTCCCTTGGTCAGACATAGAGAGATTATTCCTCTACACGGTCCCATCAAACACTCACGGGGTCAGACACAGCGTGAATCTCAATCCTCACCGTCCCATCACACACTCCCGGGGTCAGACACAGTGTGAATCTCCTTCAACACCGTCCCATCACACACACCCGGGGTCAGACACAGAGTGATTATTCCTCTCCACGGTCCCATCAAACACTCCGGGTGTAAGACACAGAGTGATTATTCCACTACAAGGTCCCATCAAACACTCCCGGGGTCAGACACAGAGTGAATCTCCATCCTCACCGTCCCATTAGACACTCCCGGGTTCAGACACAGAGAGATTATTCCTCTACAAGGTACCATCAAACACTCCCGTGGTCAGACACAGAGAGATTATTCCTCTACACGGTCCCATCAAACACTCCCGGGGTCAGACACAGAGTGATTATTCCTCTACACGGTACCATCTCAAACTCCCGGTGTCAGACACAGTGTGAATCTCCTTCAACACCGTCCCATCGCACACTCCCGGGGTCAGACACAGAGTGATTATTCCTCTCCACGGTCCCATCAAACACTCCGGGTGTAAGACACAGAGTGATTATTCCACTACAAGGTCCCATCAAACACTCCCGGGGTCAGACACAGAGTGAATCTCAATCCTCACCGTCCCATCACACACTCCCGGGGTCAGACACAGAGAGATTATTCCTCTACACGGTCCCATCAAACACTCCCGGGGTCAGACACAGAGTGAATCTCCATCCTCACCGTCCCATCACACACTCCCGGGGTCAGACACAGAGAGATTATTCCTCTACACGGTACCATCAAACAATCCCGGCGTCAGACACAGAGTGAATCTCAATCCTCACCGTCCCATCACACACTCCCGGGGTCAGACACAGAGAGATTATTCCTCTACACGGTACAATCAAACAGTCCCGGGGTCAGACACAGAGAGATTATTCCTCTACACGGTCCCAGCAAACACTCCCGATGTCAGACACAGAGTCATTATTCCTCTACACGGTCACATCAAACTCTTCCGGTGTCAGACACAGAGTGATTATTCCACAACACGGTACCATCACACACTCCGGTGTCAGACACAGTGTGAATCTCCTTCAACACCGTCCCATCACACACACCCGGGGTCAGACACAGATTGATTATTCCTCTACACGGTCCCGTCAAACACACCCGGGGTCACACACAGAGTGAATCTCCCTCCACGCCATCCCATCACACTCTCCCGGGGTCAGACACAGAGTGATTATTCCTCTACACGGTCCCATCAAACACTCCCGGGGTCAGACACAGAGAGATTATTCCTCTACACGGTACCATCAAACAGTCCCGGGGTCAGACACAGAGAGATTATTCCTCTACACGGTCCAAGCAAACACTCCCGGGGTCAGGCACAGAGTCATTATTCCTCTACACGGTCACATCAAACTCTTCCGGGGTCAGACACACAGTGATTATTCCTCAACCCGGTACCATCACACACTCCCGGTGTCAGACACAGTGTGAATCTCCTACAACAACGTCCCATCACACACTCCCGGGGTCAGACACAAAGTGATTATTCCTCTCCACGGTCCCATCAAACACTCCGGGTGTAAGACACAGAGTGATTATTCCACTACAAGGTCCCATCAAACACTCCCGGGGTCAGACACAGAGTGAATCTCAATCCTCACCGTCCCATCAGACACTCCCGGGTTCAGACACAGAGAGATTATTCCTCTACAAGGTACCATCAAACACTCCCGGGGTCAGACACAGAGTGAATCTCAATCCTCACCGTCCCATCAGACACTCCCGGGTTCAGACACAGAGAGATTATTCCTCTACACGGTCCCATCAAACACTCCCGGGGTCAGACACAGAGTGAATCTCAATCCTCACCGTCCCATCACACACTCCCGGGGTCAGACACAGAGAGATTATTCCTCTACACGGTCCCATCAAACACTCCCGGGGTCAGACACAGAGTGAATCTCCATCCTCACCGTCCCATCACACACTCCCGGAGTCAGAAACAGAGAGATTATTCCTCTACACGGTACCATCAAACAATCCCGGGGTCAGACACAGAGTGAATCTCAATCCGCACCGTCCCATCACACACTCCCGGGGTCAGACACGGAGAGATTATTCCTCTACACGGTACCATCAAACAATCCCGGGGTCAGACACAGAGTGAATCTCAATCCGCACCGTCCCATCACACACTCCCGGGGTCAGACACGGAGAGATTATTCCTCTACACGGTACCATTAAACAGTCCCGGGGTCAGACACAGAGAGATTATTCCTCTACACGGTCCCAGCAAACACTCCCGATGTCAGACACAGAGTCATTATTCCTCTACACGGTCACATCAAACTCTTCCGGTGTCAGACACAGAGTGATTATTTCACAACACGGTACCATCACACACTCCCGGTGTCAGACACAGTGTGAATCTCCTTCAACACAGTCCCATCTCACACTCCCAGGGTCAGACACAGAGTGATTATTCCTCTCCACGGTCCCATCAAACACTCACGTGGTCAGACACAGATTGATTATTCCTCTACACGGTCCCGTCAAACACACCCGGGGTCACACACAGAGTGAATCTCCCTCCACGCCATCCCATCACACTCTCCCGGGGTCAGACACAGAGTGATTATTCCTCTACACGGTCCCATCAAACACTCCCGGGGTCAGACACAGAGAGATTATTCCTCTACACGGTACCATCAAACAGTCCCGGGGTCAGACACAGAGAGATTATTCCTCTACACGGTCCAAGCAAACACTCCCGGGGTCAGGCACAGAGTCATTATTCCTCTACACGGTCACATCAAACTCTTCCGGGGTCAGACACACAGTGATTATTCCTCAACCCGGTACCATCACACACTCCCGGTGTCAGACACAGTGTGAATCTCCTTCAACACCGTCCCATCACACACTCCCGGGGTCAGACACAGAGTGATTATTCCTCTCCACGGTCCCATCAAACACTCCGGGTGTAAGACACAGAGTGATTATTCCACTACAAGGTCCCATCAAACACTCCCGGGGTCAGACACAGAGTGAATCTCAATCCTCACCGTCCCATCAGACACTCCCGGGTTCAGACACAGAGAGATTATTCCTCTACAAGGTACCATCAAACACTCCCGTGGTCAGACACAGAGAGATTATTCCTCTACACGGTCCCATCAAACACTCCCGGGGTCAGACACAGAGTGAATCTCAATCCTCACCGTCCCATCACACACTCCCGGGGTCAGACACAGAGAGATTATTTCTCTACACGGTACCATCACACACTCCCGGTGTCAGACACAGAGTGAATCTCCATCCTCACCGTCCCATCAGACACTCCCGGGTTCAGACACAGAGAGATTATTCCTCTACAAGGTACCATCAAACACTCCCGTGGTCAGACACAGAGAGATTATTCCTCTACACGGTCCCATCAAACACTCCCGGGGTCAGACACAGAGTGATTATTCCTCTACACGGTCACATCAAACTCTTCCGGTGTCAGACAGAGTGATTATTCCTCAACACGGTACCATCACACACTCCCGGTGTCAGACACAGTGTGAATCTCCTTCAACACAGTCCCATCTCACACTCCCGGGGTCAGACACAGTGTGATTATTCCTCTCCACGGTCCCATCAAACACTCCCGGGGTCAGACACAGATTGATTATTCCTCTACACGGTCCCATCATACACACCCGGGGTCAGACACAGAGTGAATCTCCCTCCACGCCATCCCATCACACTCTCCCGGGGTCAGACACAGAGTGAATATTCCTCTACACGGTCCCATCAAACACTCCCGGGGTCAGACACAGAGAGATTATTTCTCTACACGGTACCATCAAACAGTCCCGGCGTCAGACACAGAGAGATTATTCCTCTACACGGTCCCAGCAAACACTCCCGTGGTCAGGCACAGAGTCATTATTTCTCTACACGGTCACATCAAACTCTTCCGGGTTCAGACACAGAGTGAATATTCCTCAACACGGTACCATCACACACTCCCGGGGTCAGACACAGAGTGATTATTCCTCTACACGGCCCCATCAAACTCTCCCGGGGTCAGACACAGAGTGATTATTCCTCTACACGGTCCCATCAAACACACCCGGGGTCAGACACAGAGTGAATCTCCCTCCACGCCATCCCATCACACTCTCCCGGGGTCAGACACAGAGTGATTATTCCTCTACACAGTCCCATCAAACACTCCGTGGTCAGACACAGAGTGATTATTCCTCTACACAGCCCGATCATACTCTCCCAGGGTCATACACAGAGTGATTATTCCTCTACACGTTCCCATCAAACGCTCCCGGGGGTCAGACACAGAGTGATTATTCCTCTACACGGAACCAGCAAACATTCCCGGGGTCAGACACAGAGTGTATCTCCCTCCACACCGTCCAGTCACAAACTCCCGGTGTCAGACACTGAGTGATTATTCCTCTACACCGCCCATCACACACTCCCGGGGTCAGACACAGAGTGAATCTCCCTCCACACGGTCCCATCACACACTCCCAGGGTCATACACAGAGGGATTATTCCTCAACTCGGTCCCATCAAACACTGCCGGGGTCAGACACAGAGTGAATCTCCCTCCACTCCGTCCCATCACACACTCCCGGGGTCAGACACAGAGTGATTATTCCTCTACACGGTCCATTCACACACACCCGGTTTCAGACACAGAGTGATTATTCCTCTCCACGGTCCAATCAAACACTCCCGGGGTCAAACACAGAGTGATTATTCCTCTACACGGCCCCATCAAACTCTCCCGGGGTCAGACACAGAGTGATTATTCCTATACACGGACCCATCAAACACTCCGGGTGTAAGACACAGAGTGATTATTCCACTACAAGGTCCCATCAAACACTCCCGGGGTCAGACACAGAGAGATTATTCCTCTACACGGTCCCATCAAACACTCCCGGGGTCAGACACAGAGTGAATCTCAATCCTCACAGTCCCATCACACACTCCCGGGGTCAGACACAGAGAGATTATTCCTCTACACGGTCCCATCAAACACTCCCGGGGTCAGACACAGAGTGAATCTCCATCCTCACCGTCCCATCACACACTCCCGGGGTCAGACACAGAGAGATTATTCCTCTACACGGTACCATCAAACAATCCCGGGGTCAGACACAGATTGAATCTCAATCCTCACCGTCCCATCACACACTCCCGGGGTCAGACACAGAGAGATTATTCCTCTACACGGTACCATCAAACAGTCCCGGGGTCAGACACAGAGTCATTATTCCTCTACACGGTCACATCAAACTCTTCCGGTGTCAGACAGAGTGATTATTCCTCAACACGGTACCATCACACACTCCCGGTGTCAGACACAGTGTGAATCTCCTTCAACACAGTCCCATCTCACACTCCCTGGGTCAGACACAGTGTGATTATTCCTCTCCACGGTCCCATCAAACACTCCCGGGGTCAGACACAGATTGATTATTCCTCTACACGGTCCCATCATACACACCCGGGGTCAGACACAGAGTGAATCTCCCTCCACGCCATCCCATCACACTCTCCCGGGGTCAGACACAGAGTGAATATTCCTCTACACGGTCCCATCAAACACTCCCGGGGTCAGACACAGAGAGATTATTCCTCTACACGGTACCATCAAACAGTCCCGGCGTCAGACACAGAGAGATTATTCCTCTACACGGTCCCAGCAAACACTCCCGGGGTCAGGCACAGAGTCATTATTTCTCTACACGGTCACATCAAACTCTTCCGGGTTCAGACACAGAGTGAATATTCCTCAACACGGTACCATCACACACTCCCGGTGTCAGACACAGTGTGAATCTCCTTCAACACCGTCCCATCACACACTCCCGGGGTCAGACACAGAGTGATTATTCCTCTACACGGCCCCATCAAACTCTCCCGGGGTCAGACACAGAGTGATTATTCCTCTACACGGTCCCATCAAACACACCCGGGGTCAGACACAGAGTGAATCTCCCTCCACGCCATCCCATCACACTCTCCCGGGGTCAGACACAGAGTGATTATTCCTCTACACAGTCCCATCAAACACTCCGTGGTCAGACACAGAGTGATTATTCCTCTACACAGCCCGATCATACTCTCCCAGGGTCATACACAGAGTGATTATTCCTCTACACGTTCCCATCAAACGCTCCCGGGGGTCAGACACAGAGTGATTATTCCTCTACACGGAACCAGCAAACATTCCCGGGGTCAGACACAGAGTGTATCTCCCTCCACACCGTCCCGTCACAAACTCCCGGTGTCAGACACTGAGTGATTATTCCTCTACACCGCCCATCACACACTCCCGGGGTCAGACACAGAGTGAATCTCCCTCCACACGGTCCCATCACACACTCCCAGGGTCATACACAGAGGGATTATTCCTCAACTCGGTCCCATCAAACACTGCCGGGGTCAGACACAGAGTGAATCTCCCTCCACTCCGTCCCATCACACACTCCCGGGGTCAGACACAGAGTGATTATTCCTCTACACGGTCCATTCACACACACCCGGTTTCAGACACAGAGTGATTATTCCTCTCCACGGTCCAATCAAACACTCCCGGGGTCAAACACAGAGTGATTATTCCTCTACACGGCCCCATCAAACTCTCCCGGGGTCAGACACAGAGTGATTATTCCTATACACGGACCCATCAAACACTCCCGGGGTCAGGCACAGAGTGATTATTCCTCTACACGGCCCCATCAAACTCTCCCGGGGTCAGACACAGAGTGATTATTCCTCTCCACGGTCCCATCAAACACTCCGGGTGTAAGACACAGAGTGATTATTCCAATACAAGGTCCCATCAAACACTCCCGGTGTCAGACACAGTGTGAATCTCCTTCAACACCGTCCCATCACACACTCCCGGGGTCAGACACAGAGTGATTATTCCTCTACTTGGCCCCATCAAACTCTCCCGGGTGTAAGACACAGAGTGATTATTCCACTACAAGGTCCCATCAAACACTCCCGGGGTCAGACACAGAGTGAATCTCCATCCTCACCGTCCCATCGCACACTCCCGGGGTCAGACACAGAGAGATTATTCCTCTACACGGTACCATCAAACAATCCCGGGGTCAGACACAGAGTGAATCTCAATCCTCACCGTCCCATCACACACTCCCGGGGTCAGACACAGAGAGATTATTCCAGTACACGGTACCATCAAACAGTCCCGGGGTCAGACACAGAGAGATTATTCCTCTACACGTTCCCAGCAAACACTCCCGAGGTCAGACACAGAGTCATTATTCCTCTACACGGTCACATCAAACTCTTCCGGTGTCAGACACAGAGTGATTATTCCTCAACACGGTACCATCACACACTCCCGGTGTCAGACACAGTGTCAATCTCCTTCAACACAGTCCCATCTCACACTCCCGGGGGCAGACACAGAGTGATTATTCCTCTCCACGGTCCCATCAAACACTCCCGGGGTCAGAAACAGATTGATTATTCCTCTACACGGTCCCATCAAACACACCCGGGGTCAGACACAGAGTGAATCTCCCTCCACGCCATCCCATCACACTCTCCCGGGGTCAGACACAGAGTGATTATTCCTCTACACGGTCCTATCAAACACTCCCGGGGTCAGACACAGAGAGATTATTCCTCTACACGGTACCATCAAACAGTCCCGGGGTCAGACACAGAGAGATTATTCCTCTACACGGTCCCAGCAAACACTCCCGGGGTCAGGCACAGAGTGATTATTCGTCAACCCGGTACCATCACACACTCCCGGTGTCAGACACAGTGTGAATCTCCTTCAACACCGTCCCATCACACACTCACGGGGTCAGACACAGAGTGATTATTCCTCTACACGGCCCAATCAAACTCTCCCGGGGTCAGACACAGAGTGATTATTCCTCTACACGGTCCCATCAAACACACCCGGGGTCAGACACAGAGTGAATCTCCCTCCACGCCATCCCATCACACTCTCCCGGGGTCAGACACAGAGTGATTATTCCTCTACACGGTCCCATCAAACACTCCCGTGGTCAGACACAGAGTGATTATTCCTCTACACTGCCCGATCAAACTCTCCCGGGGTCATACACAGAGTGATTATTCCTCTACACGTTCCCATCAAACGCTCCCGGGGGTCAGACACAGAGTGATAATTCCTCTACACGGTCCCATGAAACACTCCCGGGGTCAGACACAGAGTGAATCTCCGTCCACACCGTCCCAACACACACTCCCGGGGTCAGACAGAGTGATTATTCCTCTACACGGACCCAGCAAACACTCCCGGGGTCAGACACAGAGTGAATCTCCCTCCACACCGTCCCGTCACAAACTCCCGGTGTCAGACACAGAGTGATTATTCCTCTACACCGCCCATCACACAATCCCGGGGTCAGACACAGAGTGAATCTCCCGCCACACGGTCCAATCACACACTCACAGGGTCATACACAGAGGGATTATTCCTCAACACGTCCCATCAAACACTGCCGGGGTCAGACACAGAGTGAATCTCCCTCCACTCCGTCCCATCACACACTCCCGGGGTCAGACACAGAGTGATTATTCCTCTACACGGTCCCATCACACACACCCGGGTTCAGACACAGAGTGATTATTCCTCTCCACGGTCCCATCAAACTCTCCCGGGGTCAGACACAGAGTGATTATTCCTCTACACGGTCCCATCAAACACTCCCAGGGTCATACACAGAGGGATTATTCCTCAACACGGTCCCATCAAACACTGCCGGGGTCAGACACAGAGTGAATCTCCCTCCACTCCGTCCCATCACACACTCCCGGGGTCAGACACAGAGTGATTATTCCTCTACACGGTCCCATCACACACACCCGGGTTCAGACACAGAGTGATTATTCCTCTCCACGGTCCCATCAAACACTCCCGGGGTCAAACACAGAGTGATTATTCCTCTACATGGTACCATCAAACAGTCCCGGGGTCAGACAGAGTGATTATTCCTCTACACGGTCACATCAAACTCTTCCGGTGTCAGACACAGAGTGATTATTCCTCAACACGGTACCATCACACACTCCCGGTGTCAGACACAGAGTGAATCTCAATCCTCACCGACCCATCAGACACTCCCGGGGTCAGACACAGAGAGATTATTCCTCTACAAGGTACCATCAAACACTCCCGTGGTCAGACACAGAGTGATTATTCCTCTACACGGTACCATCACACACTCCCGGTGTCAGACACAGTGTGAATCTCCTTCAACACCGTCCCATCACACACTCCCGGGGTCAGACACAGAGTGATTATTCCTCTCCACGGTCCCATCAAACACTCCGGGTGTAAGACACAGAGTGATTATTCCACTACAAGGTCCCATCAAACACTCCCGGGGTCAGACACAGAGTGAATCTCAATCCTCACCGTCCCATCAGACACTCCCGGGGTCAGACATAGAGAGATTATTCCTCTACAAGGTACCATCAAACACTCCCGTGGTCAGGCACAGAGAGATTATTCCTCTACACGGTCCCATCAAACACTCCCGGGGTCAGACACAGAGTGAATCTCCATCCTCACCGTCCCATCACACACTCCCGGGGTCAGACACAGAGAGATTATTCCTCTACACGGTACCATCAAACAATCCCGGGGTCAGACACAGAGTGAATCTCAATCCTCACCGTCCCATCACACACTCCCGGGGTCAGACACAGAGAGATTATTCCTCTACACGGTACCATCAAACAGTCCCGGGGTCAGACACAGAGAGATTATTCCTCTACACGGTCCCAGCAAACTCTTCCGGTGTCAGACAGAGTGATTATTCCTCAACACGGTACCATCACACACTCCCGGTGTCAGACACAGTGTGAATCTCCTTCAACAGAGTCCCATCTCACACTCCCGGGGTCAGACACAGAGTGATTATTCCTCTCTACGGTCCCATCAAACACTCCCGGGTTCAGACACAGATTGATTATTCCTCTACACGGTCCCATCAAACACACCCGGGGTCAGACACAGAGTGAATCTCCCTCCACGCCATCCCATCACACTCTCCCGGGGTCAGACACAGAGTGAATATTCCTCTACACGGTCCCATCAAACACTGCCGGGGTCAGACACAGAGTGAATCTCCCTCCACTCCGTCCCATCACACACTCCCGGGGTCAGACACAGAGTGATTATTCCTCTACACGGTCCCATCACACACACCCGGTTTCAGACACAGAGTGATTATTCCTCTCCACGGTCCCATCAAACACTCCCGGGGTCAAACACAGAGTGATTATTCCTCTACACGGCCCCATCAAACTCTCCCGGGGTCAGACTCAGAGTGATTATTCCTCTACACGGACCCATCAAACACTCCCGGGGTCAGGCACAGAGTGATTATTCCTCTACACGGCCCCATCAAACTCTCCCGGGGTCAGACACAGAGTGATTATTCCTCTCCACGGTCCCATCAAACACTCCGGGTGTAAGACACAGAGTGATTATTCCACTACAAGGTCCCATCAAACACTCCCGGTGTAAGACACTGTGTGAATCTCCTTCAACACCGTCCCATCACACACTCCCGGGGTCAGACACAGAGTGATTATTCCTCTACACGGTCCCATCAAACACTCCCGTGGTCAGACACAGAGTGATTATTCCTCTACACGGCCCCATCAAACTCTCCCGGGTGTAAGACACAGAGTGATTATTCCACTACAAGGTCCCATCAAACACTCCCGGGGTCAGACACAGAGTGAATCTCCATCCTCACCGTCCCATCACACACTCCCGGGGTCAGACACAGAGAGATTATTCCTCTACACGGTACCATCAAACAATCCCGGGGTCAGACACAGAGTGAATCTCAATCCTCACCGTCCCATCACACACTCCCGGGGTCAGACACAGAGAGATTATTCCTCTACACGGTACCATCAAACAGTCCCGGGGTCAGACACAGAGAGATTATTCCTCTACACGTTCCCAGCAAACACTCCCGAGGTCAGACACAGAGTCTTTATTCCTCTACACGGTCACATCAAACTCTTCCGGTGTCAGACACAGAGTGATTATTCCTCAACACGGTACCATCACACACTCCCGGTGTCAGACACAATGTCAATCTCCTTCAACACAGTCCCATCTCACACTCCCGGGGGCAGACACAGAGTGATTATTCCTCTCCACGGTCCCATCAAACACTCCCGGGGTCAGACACAGAGAGATTATTCCTCTACACGGTCCCATCAAGCACTCCCGGGGTCAGACACAGAGTGAATCTCAATCCTCACCGTCCCATCACACACTCCCGGGGTCAGACACAGAGAGATTATTCCTCTACACGGTACCATCAAACAGGCCCGGGGTCAGACCCAGAGAAATTATTCCTCTACACGGTCCCAGCAAATACTCCCGAGGTCAGACACAGAGTCATTATTCCTCTACACGGTCACATCAAACACTCCCGGGGTCAGGCACAAAGTGATTATTCGTCAACCCGGTACCATCACACACTCCCGGTGTCAGACACAGTGTGAATCTCCTTCAACACCGTCCCATCACACACTCACGGGGTCAGACACAGAGTGATTATTCCTCTACACGGCCCAATCAAACTATCCCGGGGTCAGACACAGAGTGATTATTCCTCTACACGGTCCCATCAAACACACCCGGGTTCAGACACAGAGTGAATCCCCCTCCACTCCGTCGCATCACACACTCCCGGGGTCAGACACAGAGTGATTATTCCTCTACACGGTTCCATCACACACACCCGGGTTCAGAGGCAGAGTGATTATTCCTCTCCACGGTCCCATCAACCACTCCCGGGGTCAAACACAGAGTGATTATTCCTCTACACGGTCCCATCAAACTCTCCCGGGGTCAGACACAGAGTGATTATTCCTCTCCACGGTCCCATCAAACACTCCGTGTGTAAGACACAGAGTGATTATTCCACTACAAGGTCCCATCAAACACTCCCGGGGTCAGACACAGAGTGAATCTCAATCCACAGCGTCCCATCACACACTCCCGGGGTCAGACACAGAGAGATTATTCCTCTACACGGTACCATCAAACACTCCCGGGGTCAGACACTGACTGAATCTCAATCCTCACCGTCCATCAGAGACTCCCGGGGTCAGACACAGAGAGATTATTCCTCTACACGGTACCATCAAACACTCCCGTGGTCAGACACAGGGAGATTATTCCTCTACACGGTCCCATCAAACACTCCGGGTGTAAGACACAGAGTGATTATTCCACTACAAGGTCCCATCAAACACTCCCGGGGTCAGACACAGAGAGATTATTCCTCTACACGGTACCATCAAACAGTCCCGGGGTCAGACACAGAGAGATTATTCCTCTACACGGTCCCAACAAACACTCCCGAGGTCAGACACAGAGTCATTATTCCTCTACACGGTCACATCAAACACTTCCGGTGTCAGACACAGAGTGATTATTCCTCAACACGGTACCATCACACACTCCCGGTGTCAGACACAGTGTGAATCTCCTTCAACACAGTCCCATCTCAATCTCCCGGGGTCAGACACAGAGTGATTATTCCTCTCCACGGTCCCATCAAACACTCCCGGGGTCAGACACAGAGTGATTATTCCTCTACACGGTACCATCACACTCTCCCGGTGTCAGACGCAGAGAGATTATTCCTCTACACGGTACCATCAAACACTCCCGTGGTCAGACACAGAGTGAATCTCAATCCTCACCGTCCCATCACACACTCCCAGGGTCAGACACAGAGAGATTATTCCTCTACACGGTCCCATCAAACACTCCCGGGGTCAGACACAGAGTGAATCTCCATCCTCACCGTCCCATCACACACTCCCAGGGTCAGACACAGTGATTATTCCTCTACACGGTCCCATCAAACACTCCCGGGGTCAGACACAGAGTGAATCTCCCTCCACGCCATCCCACCACACTCTCCCGGGGTCAGACACAGAGAGATTATTCCTCTACACGGTACCATCAAACACTCCCGTGGTCAGACACAGAGAGATTATTCCTCTACACGGTCCCATCAATCACTCCCGGGGTCAGACACAGAGAGAATCTCAATCCTCACCGTCCCATCACACACTCCCGGGTTCAGACACAGAGAGATTATTCCTCTACACGGTACCATCAAACAGTCCCGGGGTCAGACACAGAGAGATTATTCCTCTACACGGTCCCAGCAAACACTTCGGGGGTCAGACACTGAGTCATTATTCCTCTACACGGTCACATCAAACTCTTCCGGGGTCAGACACAGAGTGATTATTCCTCTCCACGGTCCCATCAAACATTCCCGGGCTCAGACACAGAGTGATTATTCCTCTACACAGCCCCATCAAACTCTCCCGGGGTCAGACACAGAGTGATTATTCCTCTACACGGTCCCATCAAACACTCCCGGGGTCAGACACAGAGTGAATTTATATCCACACCGTCCCATCATAATCTCTCGGGGTCAGACACAGAGTGAATCTCCCTCCACCGTCCCATCACACACTCCAGTGGTCAGACACAGTATGATTATTCCTCTCCAAGGTCTCATCAAACACTCCAGGGGTCAGACACAGAGAGATTATTCCTGTACACTGTCCCAACTAACGCTCCCGGGGTCAGACACAGAGTCATTATACGTCTACACGGTTACATCAAACTCTTCCGGGGTCAGACACAGAGTGAATTTATATCCACACCGTCCCATCACACAATCCCGTGGTCAGACACAGAGTGATTATTCCTCTGCACGGTCCCATCAAACACTCCCGGGGTCAGACACAGAGTGAATCCCCCTCCACGCCGTCCCATCACACACTCCCGGGGTCAGACACAGAGTGATTAGTCCTCTACAGGGTCCCATCAAACACTCCCGGGGTCAGGCACACAGTGATTTTTCCTATACACGGTCCCATGAAACACTCCCGGGGTCAGACAGAGTGAATCTCCCTCCACGCCGTCCCATCACACACTCCCGCGGTCAGACACAGTATGATTATTCCTCTCCACGGTCCCATCAAACACTCCCGGGGTCAGACACAGTGTGAGTCTCCTTCCACACCGTCCCATCACACTCTCCCGGGGTCAGACACAGAGTGATTATTACTCTCCACGGTCCCATCAAACACTCCCGTGGTCAGACACAGTGTGAGTCTCCTTCCACACCGTCCCATCACACTCTCCCGGGGTCAGACACAGAGTGATTATTCCTCTACACGATCCCATCAAACACTCCCGGGGTCACACACTGAGTGATTATTCCTCTACACTGTCCCATCAAACACTCCCGGGGTCAGACATAGAGTGGTTATTCCTCAACTCGGTCCCATCAAGCACTCCCGGTGTCAGACACAGAGTGATTATTCCTCTACACGGTCCCATCAAACACTCCCGGGGTCAGACACTGAGTGATTATTCCTCTACACTGTCCCATCAAACACTCCCGGGGACAGACATAGAGTGGTTATTCCTCAACACGGTCGCATCAAACACTCCCGGTGTAAGACACAGAGTGATTATTCCTCTACACGGTCCCATCAAACATTCCCGGGGTCAGACACAGAGTGATTATTCCTCTCCACGGTCTCATCAAACACTCCAGGTGTCAGACACAGAGAGATTATTCCTGTACACTGTCCCAACTAACGCTCCCGGGGTCAGGCACAGAGTCATTATTCCTCTACACGGTTACATCAAACTCTTCCGGTGTCAGACACAGAGTGAATTTATATCCACACCGTCTCATCACACAATCCCGAGGTCAGACACAGAGTGATTATTCCTCTGCACGGTCCCATCAAACACTCCCGGGGTCAGACACAGAGTGAATCCCCCTCCACGCCGTCCCATCACACACTCCCGGGGTCAGACACAGAGTGATTATTCCTCTACAGGGTCCCATCAAACACTCCCGGGGTCAGGCACACAGTGATTTTTCCTCTACACGGTCCCATGAAACACTCCCGGGGTCAGACAGAGTGAATCTCCCTCCACGCCGTCCCATCACACACTCCCGGGGTCAGACACAGTGAGAATCTCCCTCCACACCGTCCCATCACACACTCCCGTGGTCAGACAGAGTATGATTATTCCTCTCCACGGTCCCATCAAACTCTCCCGGGGTCAGACACAGTGTGAGTCTCCTTCCACACCGTCCCATCACACTCTCCCGGGGTCAGACACAGAGTGATTATTGCTCTACACCGTCCCATCAAACTCTCCAGGTGTCAGACACAGAGTGAATCTCCGTCCACACCGTCCCATCACACACTCCCGGGGTCAGACACAGAGAGATTATTCCTCTACACGGTCCCAACAAACGCTCCCGGGGTTAGACACAGAGTCATTATTCCTCTACACGGTCACATCAAAGTCTTCCGGGGTCAGACACAGAGAGATTATTCCTCTACACGGTCCCATCACACACGCCCGGGGTCAGACACAGTGTGATTATTCCTCTACACGGTACCATCACACACTCCCGGTGTAAAACACAGTGTGAATCTCCTACCACACCGTCCCATCACACTCTCCCGGGGTCAGACACACAGTGATTATTCCTCTACACGGTCCCCTCAAACACTCCCGGGGTCAGACACAGAGTGATTATTCCTCTACACGGTCCCATCAAACACTCCCGGGGTCTGACACAGAGTGATTATTCCTCTACACGGTCCCATCAAACACTCCCGGTGTCAGACACAGAGTGAATCTCAATCCTCACCGACCCATCAGACACTCCCGGGGTCAGACACAGAGAGATTATTCCTCTACAAGGTACCATCAAACACTCCCGTGGTCAGACACAGAGTGATTATTCCTCTACACGGTACCATCACACACTCCCGGTGTCAGACACAGTGTGAATCTCCTTCAACACCGTCCCATCACACACTCCCGGGGTCAGACACAGAGTGATTATTCCTCTCCACGGTCCCATCAAACACTCCGGGTGTAAGACACAGAGTGATTATTCCACTACAAGGTCCCATCAAACACTCCCGGGGTCAGACACAGAGTGAATCTCAATCCTCACCGTCCCATCAGACACTCCCGGGGTCAGACATAGAGAGATTATTCCTCTACAAGGTACCATCAAACACTCCCGTGGTCAGGCACAGAGAGATTATTCCTCTACACGGTCCCATCAAACACTCCCGGGGTCAGACACAGAGTGAATCTCCATCCTCACCGTCCCATCACACACTCCCGGGGTCAGACACAGAGAGATTATTCCTCTACACGGTACCATCAAACAATCCCGGGGTCAGACACAGAGTGAATCTCAATCCTCACCGTCCCATCACACACTCCCGGGGTCAGACACAGAGAGATTATTCCTCTACACGGTAC